>NW_015173695.1:75731-83253 GCF_001447785.1 Gekko japonicus | reverse complement strand
AACCCCCTGATCCAGAGATTCCTTTTCATTACAGGTTTCATAATGCCAAAACAAAGAGCCTCCTACATGATTTTGTCATTTGTGGAGGGGACAGCTTTATTTATATTTATTTATTTATTAGATTTCTATACCGCCCTCCCGAAGGCTCAGGGCGGTTCACAAGCGGCAAAGCCGGAATCTAAAATACAATAAAACACACAATAAAATACAATAATTAAACTACAGTAAGCAATCTAAAACATCATCAGTCAAGATGGAGATGATCTTCCAAATTGGTGGCCAGCCATTACCAGTACGTGGTCTCCCCGCTAAGCTGTCAAACTTCAGCCTGGGCATAACTGTCCCACCTTCGTAGGGCAGCCGATGACATACTATCTCGTTGCTAGGATAGTGGCGGCGGCGTCTCCTACTCAAACGCCTGGTGGAAGAGCTCCGTCTTACAGGCCCTGCGGAACTGCATAAGGTCCCGCAGGGGCCGGATCTCCTTTGGGAGCTGCCCGGATCTCCTCTGGGAGCTCATTCCACCAGGTAGGAGCTGCCACTGAAAATGCCCTGGCCCTAGTAGTGGCAAACTTAACCTCTCGGGGACCTGGAACTACCAGGAGGTGGCAATTCCCCGATCGGAGTGCTCTTGAGGGAACATACAGGAAGAGGCGGTCCTTCAGGTAGGCCGGACCCTGGCCATTCGGGGTATTTATTTTATTTATTTATTTTATTTTGTTCTATTTATATTCCGCCCTCCTCCTCCTCCTTCTCCTCTGGGGGAGCTGATCTCTGTTACCCAGTGATGAGCTGTAATTCCAGGAATTCTCCAGGCCCAACTTGAAGGCTGGCAATCCCATGCTGTAGGGTTGCCAAACTCCAGCTGCAGCCTAGACCAGGGGTGTCAAAAATGTGGCCCAAGGGCTGGATCAGGCCCACGGAGGGCTTCTCTCAGGCCTGCAGTGGAACTGGCTGTCTTCTGCTGCTTCTTCCAGTTCTCCTGATGCTGAGTCATTGTAGGTTTGCAGCTGACAGATACGCCCCCGAACTGCATACTCAAGATTGCAACAGCACAAACATTTTGACGCAATCATTCAGAGCAAGGGGTGTCAGTTATCAGACAATGTTAAAGAAACAAAATGTTGCAAGAGTCCTGATGTTTTAAGCATGTTTTTATTTTAAGTAAAAAACCACAACCTTTGTGTTTGTGTCCTTTATGAAGTTTCTATCTCCGCTACCTGGCATTACATCTTATGACCAGTGTTCCCTCTAAACTGAGCTAGTGTGAGCCAGCTCACAGTTTTTAAACCTCCGGCTCACAGATTTTTGTCTTAGCTCAGGGAGGAGGACTCCGGAGCAAACTGATTTATGCAGCAGCTGAATCGCTCGCTCACCACTTTAGTGCCAGGAGCTCACAGAGTAGAATCTTTGCTCACAAGACTCCACAGCTTAGAGGGAGCATTGCTTATGACCCACATGGCCTGGCCCAACAAGGTCCATTTATGTCAGATCCAGCCCTCAGAACAAATGAGTTCGACACTCCTGGCCTAGACTTTTCCTGGAATTACAGCTCATCTCCAGAAGACAGAGATCAGTTCCCCTGGAGAGAATGGCTGCTTTGGAGGGTGGATTCTTTGGCATTGTACCCCACTGAAGTCCACAGGAGTAATTGGTAAAATCTTGATGGAGAGCAAAATGATTTGGGCTCACTAAGGGGACCTTGCTAAAAAGTTCTCCCAGAAGCTTCTTGAGCAGGTAAAGAAAGTCCTGTCATCCAATCAGCTTCCACAGAATGATTTCCATGTCTCAAATATTCATCTAAGCTAGTCTTCTCCTTAAAAAAACAGGCTTTGGAGTAGTGTAGGGCCTTTGGTGTAGAGAGCCACTTTGGTGTAGTAGTTAAGTGTGGACTCTAATCTGGGAGAACCAGGTTTGATTCCCCACTCCTCCATATGCAGCTGTTGGTGTGACCTTGGGTCAGTCACAGTTCTCTCAGAGCTGTTCTCTCAAGGGCAGTGCTCGAAAGAGCTCTCTCGGCCCCACCTACTTCACAGGGTGTCTGTTGTGGGGAGGGGAAGGGAAGGGAAGGGAAGAAGATTGTAGGCTGCTCTGAGACTCCAAGTACAGGGTGGGGTATAAAGCCAACTCTTCTTCTTCTTCGTCTTTCTTCGTCTTTCTTCGTCTTTCTTCGTCTTTCTTCTTCTTCCTTCTTCCTTCTTCTTCTTCTTCTTTCTTCTTCTTTCTTCTTCTGAAAACAAAAAGTTGGGAGGAAGGGATTATGGAACTACATATAGCACGTTACTTCCCTCTGTGTAAATGTGCACATCTAGACGGACAAACCTAGATAGCCAGACAATGAAGCAGCATGCCGGTTACATAGGCCTGGTTGGTCCGTATTCAACTCTTTGGATTCAATGATGCACCAGCAACGTTTCAAGGTGATGCAAGTTGCTGCAGTAGGTGGAAGATTGATTTTATAGAATCATAGAGTTGAAAGGGACCTCCTGGGTCATCTAGTCCAACTCCCTGCAAAATGCAGGAAATTCACAAATACCTCCCCCTCCACACCCGCAAGTTCCACGCCCAGAAGATAACAAAAAAACTCCAGAATTGCTTCCTGACCCCAAAGTGGCAATCAGCCTTTCCCTGGGCGTGGAAAAAAGGGCCACAAGAACTACGAGGCAACCTTTCCTGCCCTCCCTCTCATGATCTGCCTAAGTTCACAGAATCAGTATTGCTGTCAGTTGGCCATCTAGCCTCTGTCTGAAAAACCTCCAAAGAAGGAGAGCCCACCACTTCCCGAGGAAGCCTGTTCCACTGAGGAACCCCTCTAACTGTCAGGACGTTCTTCCTAATGTTTAGCCGAAAACTCTTCTGATTTCAACAGAAAACAACTCCGCACCATCCTCTAGATGACAGCCCTTCAAATACTTGAAGATGGTTATCATATCACCCGTCAGTCGTCTCCTCTCCAGGCTAAATGTACCTAGGCTAAACATACCCAGCTCCCTCAACCTTTCCTCATAGGACTCGGTCCAACATGGCTATCATGATCCAACATGGCTACACTTATGTTCTTATTCAGATAAACAGCCATCTTCGTGTAGACGGGAGGATGGAGAAATTGGAATGGAAGAGTAGCATAAGAACATAAGAGACGCCAATGTTGGATCAGGCCAAAGGCCCACCTAGTCCAACACTCTGTCACACAGTGGCCAAAAATACCAGGTGCATCAGGAGGTCCACCAGTGGGGCCAGGACATTAGAAGCCCTCCCACTGTTGCCCCCCCCCCAGCACCAAGAAGACAGAGCATCCCTTGCCCCAGAGCCCCTATCTGTACCTTGTGGCTAATAGCCACTGATGGACCTCTGCTCTATATGCCTATCTAATTCCCTTTTGAAGCCGTCCATGCTTGTAGCCGCCACCACTTCCTGTGGCAGTGAATTCCATGTGTGAATCACTCTTTGGGTGAAGAAGGACTTCCTTTTATCCGTTCTAACCCGATCGCTCAGCAATTTCATGGAGCGCCCACGAGTTCTTGTATTGTGAGAAAGGGAGAAAAATACCTTTTCCTCTACCTGTTCTTTCCCATGCATAATCTTGTAAACTTCAATCATGTCACCCCTCAGTCGTCTTTTCTCCAAGCTAAAGAGCCCTAAGCGCTTTAACCTTTCCTCATAGGGAAAGTGTTAAGGGCATCACAGACCTGTTATTGCTCAATCTCGGGTGGCTGAACGCCACTTGTCCCTCTAAGAAGTTGGACGCCGACCGCTCGGCAGTCGCATAACTAGTTAGCATGCCAGTTAGTGGCCATCAACAAAAGAATCAACAACTTCCTAATAACCAGTTGGCTGGATGTGTTTCATTCTGATAAGCAGCAGCACGGGACCAATGAGAATTTGCAGCTGGACTCCTCTGCCTGGCTTCCTGCCCTTACGAACCCTCTGAGCAAGCGACTGTCCTTATATCTGCAACTGCAACTCTCAATGAATGGCTCAATGGAGCTGAAGGTGGCTTGGAATGGGGGATCCGGGGCTTAATTCTGAGAACAGCTAGGGCAGAATATGGCTCAGCCATCTGATTCCTGACCCTCCTTTTACACCCCAAACTAAATGTGACATAATTATTTTAAGAATGGTCAGTAATTGCCCTTTCAGATCCTCGTGTTGTGGCCCTCTCTAAACCGTTCCTGGTGCTGGATCTACTCAAATTTACAATGGAATGGATACCTATTTCATGCAAGTTCTGACAAACTTTTCTGGAGTCCCAGCGGAGCTTTCTGGGAATTTCCCAAGCATCCACAGTCTAAGGGCAAAATCCACCCGAATCTTCGGTCTATCCACTTTTAATCCCTTCCCTTCCACCTCCCGCCCCAATCCGGATTCCCCCCACATCTGATTGTGTAGATTCTGCACAATGTGTGATCTTTGGCCTTATCTATAGTATATTACTATTCTCTTGTTCTGGTGTGCTGTGGAATGCAGGATTATTTCTGGTAGTGCAGTGTTAAAGAACTTGCAAGGTTAATAACTTGGTTAATAACAAGGTTAATAACTCAGTTTTATTTTAAGGCCCCCATTGCCTATCGCTAATGAAAATGAGGGGGGTTTAAGAGCAGACGCATGAGGCATCACAAAGGGAAAACATCCCAATAAATAAAAAAAATCCCTTTCCCAATGCATTAAAACCCCCTGTCGTATTTGATGGAGTTGGCAATTTAGAGGCTAATCCATTTGGCAAATGCGAGACAATGCGGGCATCCATGGGCCCCGGGCTTGGCGGTTTTGTTTGGGGGGAATGTTTGCTAACTGTATTCATTAAGGGCAGGAAACCACTCGGCTCGCTTTAATAGGGGCAGGTGAACCTTCTCACAATGTCTCTCTCTGGCTTTGCAACAGTGGGAACCGAAAGTGGTTGTCTGGGTCTTATCGTCCTGCAAATGCAGCCGTGCCAGTCTGGTGGGAATTCTCGTCCGCTCACCGGCCCTCTCATTTTAAGCAGGGGAAAAGTTAATCCCCTAACATTTCCCCTTGCAAACAATATTACTGGCTGCTTTTCAGGACAGACTGCGGAGGAAAGCTGGGATACGGACACACAAATGTAACAGGGAGGTGGAGATGTGAGCAAGACACAAAGTTGCTTTAGGCAGCCACAATTCTAGACGTTTGGACTCCGGCTTTGTTTGTTTCTTTATCGATTTACATTACTTATAGTCTGCCTTTCTCGCTTGGGCCCGAGGCGGATTGCACAGAGTGAGTCAATACAATCGACTGATAGGACAATCAATAAACAGTGCAATGGGATTAGGACTGTAGAGCCAACCAAAAGTCTTAAAACAGAACTGAAGCAAAGTGTAAGTATTAACAGGACACATTAAATAAGGGGTGTCAAACATGTGACCCGGGGGCCGGATCAGGCCCCCGGAGGGCTTCTATCAGACCTGCAGTGGAACTGGCCATCTCCTGCTTCTTCTTCCAGTTCTGCTGCTGCTGCGTCATTGTAGGTTTGCAGTTTACAGATACACACAGCTGAACAGCATACTCAAGAAAGCAACAGCACAGACATTTTGAGGCAATAATTCAGAGCAAGAGGTGTCAGCTATCAGACACTGTTGAATAAAGAAAATATTGCAAGAGTGCTAATGTTTCAAGCATGTTTTTATTTTAAGTAAAAAAAATTGTTTGTGTCCTTTATAAAAAGTTTATATCTCCGCTACCTGGCATTACGTTTTATGACACACATGGCCTGGCCCAGCAAGGTCTCATTTATGTCAGATCTGGCTCTCATAACAAATGAGTTCGACACCCCTGTTCTAGAGCTACAACCCCCTTTTCATTCCCCAAGACAAGCGCCGGAGCTTAGGTAACAAGCTTTGGATAGTCCGATAGCAAGTCTCAGTGTTTCCAATTACGCTTTCTCTCGTTTTTATCTTCTTCATGTAATCTACACAATCCCTCCCACTAATTGGATCCTTATTTTCCATTTTCTTTAAAAAAAAATGGATTGCAGTGTTTATCCTTCATCTTGTTCCTCGCATCTCAGCTGAGCTTCTGTTATCTTTACTCTGGAAATAGACGTTTAGGTTCTGTTGGCACGGAGAGCCCTTCCCTCCCTCCAAGTATTCATTATGGACCTCACAATTTTCCATAGTAAATTTTCTAGACAATCAAACACGGATCAATGTTAGTTTACATTTTCATCCCGTTCCGCATGCTTTCTAAGGTGTGTGTGTGTGTATGAGAGAGAGAGAGTGAGTCTGACATGAGGGGCGTTTTACCTTTCACACACAGCTACCCTTAGGAGAGGTTCCTATCTGATGATATCCCGATGGCACCATGCCCAGACATTTTCTTTTGTATATCATACTTGGCCCATTTCTCCAGTCTTCATCCAGCTTGTCCTCTGATCTCTTCGATAGTTGCTTAACAAATTCTGTACGAGACAGGAGCTATGTAGAGAGATGGGCCATGAAATCGAGGGGGAGGAGAGAGACAAGCCGATGAGTGATGCCGCGAGCGAGAAGCGTCGAAAGCAAGACTTGTCTGAACATCTGAATTTGGGGGGAAAAGTGTGCCAGAGATTTTTTTTAAAAAACAAACATGTGCATACATGCACACACCCACACACATAACACCTGAGAAATGACTAGAAATGCAGCAGACGGAAACATTCTCAACACCGTCGGGACTAGTTTTTGTTTACCATCCTAGGCTGGTCCCCCAAATTTTGCACCCCTTTTCCCAGACCACATCTCTCCAACTCCTCCTCACTCCAGAGCCAGTTTGGTGTCGTGGTTAGGAGCGCGGTCTCTAATCTGGGAGAACTGGGGTTGATTCCCCACTCCTCTACATGCAGCTGCTGGTGTGACTTTGGGTCAGTCACAAGTTCTGTCAGAGCTGTTCTCTCATGAGCAGTTCTCACAAGAGCTCTCTCAGCCCCACCTACCTCACAGGGAGTCTGCTGTGGGGAGGGGAGGGAAAAGGAGATTGTAAACTGCTCTGAGACTCCGAGTGAAGGGCGGGGTATAAATTCAATCTCTCTCTCTCCTTATTCAGTCCCCACCCTCAAATCTCCAGGAATTTCTCCAGCCTAGGATTGACAACACTAAGCCCCCCTCTTGACAATAAGTTTGCTAGTTTGGAGTAGTGGTTAAATGCATGGATTCTAATCTGGGAGAACCGGGTTTGATTCCCCACTCCTCCACTTGCACCTGCTGGATGACCTTGGGCAAGCTGTAGCTCTGATATGAACTGTCCTTGAAAAAGAGCAGTTTCTGTCAGAGCTCTCTCGGCCTCACTGACCTCCCAGGGTGTCTGTTGTGGGGAGGGGGAGGGAAAGGAGGTTGTAAGCCGCTCTGACACTCCTTTGGGGAGAGAAGGGTGGGGTATGAATCCAATCTCTTCCTTCTTCTTTTTCTAGGTGGGGCCTGGATATCTCCTGGAATCACAACTAATTTCCAAATGACAGAGATCATCTCCCCTGGACAAAATGCCTGCTTCAGAAGGTGGACTCAGGGGAAATATACCAGGAGGAGGAGGA
>NW_015173695.1:64585-75465 GCF_001447785.1 Gekko japonicus | reverse complement strand
GGTCCTTCCCCTCCCCAAACCCTGTCCTCCCCACGGTCCACCGCCAAAATCTGCAGGTATTTCCCAACCCAGAGTCGGTAACCCTACTTGGCTACCCTGGAGGGGGATATGATCCCACTCATTAACTACCCGAAGGGCTGCCCCACAGAAGGCAGCAAAGGCTTGTTTTGTTCTCTGCCGCTTCGGAAGGCTCAAATCGATCTCATGGGCTCGATGGGATGCAGGAAGGGAGACTTTGGCTGAATGTGAGAAGAAACGTCCTAATGGTAAAAGAATTTGGCAATGGGAGGAATGGCTGAGGTGGGGGGCGGGGATCGTCTTTGCGTCTTTCAGGAATGCTCTAGCTTTCCATTCTTGGCACTGAAAGGCAGTTGAATGAAGGGGCCTAGAACGCGCTTTACTACTATGGTGTTGTGGTTAAGAGCGCGGCCTCTAATCTGGGAGAACCGGGTTTGATTCCCCCACACCTCCACTCGCAGCTGCTGGTGTGACCTGGGGTCAGTCACAAGTTCTCTCGGAGCTGTTCTCTCAAGGACAGTCCTTGAGAGAGCCCCCTCAGCCCCACCTGCCTCGCAGGGCGTCTGTTGTGAGGAGGGGAAGGGAAAAGAGTTTGTAAGCCGCTCTGAGACTCCTTCGGGTCGTGAACGGCGGGGTATAAATCCAATCTCCTCTTCTTCTCCTCCTCCTTCTTCTTCTCCTCCTCCTCTTCTTCTTCAATGGTTTTTACTCCAGTACTCAAAAAGAGGGGCGACAACACTATTTTTAGAGATGTTTGGGAGATGCTATAAAGCTGTGTTATTTTCAAGGGCTTTCAGTGGGGTATAAGCTGCAGGCATTTTGGGGGTGGTAAGTGTCGGGTTGCCAACCTCCAGGTGGAGCCTGAAGATCACCTGGAATTACAAATCGTCAGGCAATAGAGATCAGTTCCCCCTGGAGAAAAATGGCTGCTTTGGAGAGGGGACTCCTCCCCACAACAGACACCCTGTGACGGAGGTGGGACTGAGAGAGCTCTTAACAGACCATCCGAATGAGTCCTGGCCCCCTCCTCCCCTGCCGCCTTGCCCAACTCTTGAACAAGAAGGCCTCTAATGAGAAGATTATCCCTCCTTGTTTGCAGGAGGAGGGCTTGTGGAGAGGAGAGGGGGGTGGGGAGAGGACCCTCCAGCACAAACCCCGAAGCAAAGCCCTCCAACACTTGTGACGGGCTGGCAGCACGCCCGGCATACCAAGCAATCCAGTCTGGCTCGTCCAAATCCTCCGAGAGTGGAAAAAAACCTCCGTCCCATTCAGGATCAGGAACAACTGCAGCCAGATGAATCGGCCTGGCGAGATGAGATCACCCCGGCCTGGAGGCTCCGATGAGCCGGGCGCATTTCGAGCTGTCAAAAAAATTTGGCCGGGCTGTCGTAGGAGGGGAAGGGGGCGAGGGGGGGGACCCTTCCCCGATTGTGCCGGCTCCATTGTTCTCTTTGCCCTTCAGCCGAGGGCCGAAGCCTGTCCCGGCCGCCTGCCTTCCAAAGGCTGGAACTCTTCTCCAAAAGGCAAGAGCGGCAGAAGAGTCTTCTGGGTCTTTCTTAAGAGAAGGAAGTTGGGCTTGGATGGCCAGGTCTCCCATGAATACGGGGTTGGGGGTAGGGGTGCCGGATCCAAGCTGGGCAACTCCTGGAGAATTGGAGATGGATCCTGGAGAGGACGGGGACCTCAGTGGGGTCACGTGCCACAGAGTCCACCTTCGAAAGCATCCATTTTCTCCAGGGCAACTGATCTCTGTAGTCTGGCGACGAGGTGTGATTTCGAGTGAAGCTTGCAGTGGGAGCTGTGAATTGTTCATTGCACCTCCTGAGCCTTCAAAGCAATATCTCTGTTATGCCTGAATTAGAGATGTGTTTGAGTGAAGCTTGCAGTGGGAGCTGTGAAGTGTTCATTGCACCTCCTGAGCCTTCAAAGCCACCCCCTGCTCCCAGTGGCCCTCAGTCAGAGCAAGAAGCAGCCAGGTAAGTTGCAGAGCCCCCCACCCCACCCTGGTCCAAAACAGTCCAGTGGCAACTTTAAGACCAAGTTTTATTCAGGTACAAGCTCTCCCTCCTCTGTGAGGACAGATCTGCACATTCCCCCCTCCCCCCAATAGCTAGCAATCCAGAACAGTCCAGTGGCACCTTTAAGACCAGGTTTTATTCAGGTACAAGCTGAATAAACACAACAGACACCCTGGGAGGTAGGTGGGGCTGAGAGAGCTCTTTGCAGAAACTGCTCTTTCCCAAGAACAGTTCTTATCAGAACCAGGGCTTGCCCAAGGTCATCCAGCCAGGTGCGAGTGGAGGAGTGGGGAATTAAACCTGGTTCTCCCAGATTAGAGTCCGCACACTTAACCACGACACCAAACCAAACAAGAAGAAGAGGAGGAGGAAAAGATTGGATTTATAGCCCGCCCTTCACTACCCAAAGTTGTCTCAGAGCGGCTCTCCCTTCCCCTCCCCACAACAGACACCCTGGGAGGTAGGTGGGGCTGAGAGAGCTCTGACAGAAGCTGCTCTTTTTCAAAAACAGCTTTTATCAGAACTACGGCTTGCCCAAGTAAATCCAGCAGGTACAAGTGGAGGAGTGGGGAATCAAACCCGGTTCTCCCAGATTACAGCCCGCGCACTTAACCACTACACCAAACTGGCTCCTGTCACACAGTGGCCAAAAATACCAGGTGCCATCAGGCGGTCCAGCAGTGGGGCCAGGACACTAGAAGCTCTCCCACTGTTGCCCCCCCACCAAGCGCCAAGAATACAGAGCATCCCTTGCCCCAAACTGACAGTTCCTATCTATACATTGTGGCTAATAGCCACTGATGGATCTCTGCTCCATATGTCTATCTAATTCCCACTTGAAGCCGTCCATGCTTGTAGCTGCCACCACCCTCCTGAGGTCCCTGTTCTCCCAGGGCTCCACCCCCAAATCTCCAGGAATTTCTCAACGTGGAGCTGGCAACCCTACCTCCCCACCCCTCCAGTGGTGCTCATGGGGGACCTGGAAACCATAGAATATAAGCTTTTGAGAGTTTGAGCTCCTTTTGTCAGACACAAGTAGGGATGGTCGCGGGGAGGGCGGGGTAAAAATGCCAAAATCTTTACCACCACCACCCCGCTCCTGGGGAGGGCGAGGTAAAAATGCCTAAATAAATAAAGAAAGAAATGAAGATCTCCGAGTCTTTCTACCCCAGGGCGGCGGAGTTTTCTTTGCCCACCACTTTCTCTAGAGTGGTTTGTGTGACAGTCTTCCCCCTCCCCACGTCTCTGGGTCAAAGGGGATAATCCTGCACATTAGCCAGCCTATTAACTCTCTGCTTGTAAAAACACCCCGGGCCTGTCACAGTAACTCCTGGCCGGCTTCCCTGCTGCCCATCAGCCAAGCGGGAGATCATCCGTAAGGGGATACCCCCAGGGCCGTGTGCTGTTGACACGGAGCAAGAAAAGAATTCGGGTCTGGAGTGCCACTCGGGTTACCGATGATTTGGAAAATCCGCCCACTTGGAAAGGTGTTGACAGCTCTGTACACAAACTCTCCCTGCCCGGGATGGCGAGAGAGCAGCCGGTGGAAGGCTATAAAGGGCTTGATGGACAAGGCCCGGCGGGAACTGGCAGAGACTGATCAAGAGAGAGATCTTGGAGTCGTAGTAGATAATTCACTGAAAATGTCGAGACAGTGTGTGACTGCAATAAAGAAGGCCAATGCTATGCTGGGGGTTATTAGGAAGGGTATTGAAAACAGATCAGCCAATATCATCATACCCTTATATAAAATAAATCAATGGTGTGACCTCATGTGGAATACTGTGTGCAGTTCTGGTCACCACACCTCAAAAAGGACATTATAGCTTTGGAAAAAGTGCAGGAAAGGGCAACTAGATGATAAAAGGGTTGGAACACCTTCCCTATGAGGAAAGGTTAAGGCGCTTAGGGCTCTTTAGCTTGGAGAAAAGACGACTGAGGGATAACATGATCGAGGTTTATAAGATTATGCATGGGATAGAGCCGGTCGAGAAAGAGGTACTTTTCTCCCTTTCTCACAATACAAGAACTCGTGGGCACTCCATGAAATTTCTGAGCGGTCGGGTTAGAACGGATAAAAGGAAGTACTTCTTCACCCAAAGAGTGATGAACACATGGAATTCACTGCCACAGGAAGTGGTGGCAGCTACAAGCATGGACAGCTTCAAAAGGGAATTAAGCATATGGAGCAGAGGTCCATCAGTGGCTCTTAGCCACAAGGTATAGATAGGGGCTCTGGGGCAAGTGATGCTCTATCTTCTTGGTGCTTGGGGGGGCAACAGTGGGAGGGCTTCTAGTGTCCTGGCCCCACTGCTGGACCTCCTGATGGCACTGGTATTTTTGGCCACTGTGTGACACAGAGTGTTGGACTGGATGGGCCATTGGCCTGATCCAACATTGGCGTCTCTTATGTTCTCATGTTCTTATGAGGGGGAGCGAAGCTAGAGGGCAGGGAGGTCACCTCTTTGACCTGCGAGGATGCTGCTGTTTGAGGGGATGGCTGTGGTCCTCTGATTGGATTGGGTTGCCAGCTCCAGGATGGGGGAAAATTCCTGGAGATTTGGGTGTAAAGTTGGGATGGCCGCCTCCTGGTGGGACCTGGGTATCCCCCGGAATTACAGCTCATCTCTGGACTCCAGAGATCAGTTCCCCTGGAGGAAATGGATGCTTGGGAGGGTGGGCTCCAGTGTCCCCTCTAAGCTGAGTTAGTGTGAGCTAGCTCACAGTCTTTTATTTATATTTATTTATGTATCATCAAATTCATACCCCACCCTACCCAGCCGTGGAGCTGCGGTGGCTCAAGTGGTTAAGATGCTGAACTGCAGGCTGTGGAAGGTCGGTAGTTCAGCAGTTCGAGACCCGGGTGCCGCATGACGGAGTGAGCTCCCGTCTCTAGTTCCAGCTCCTGCCCACCTAGCAGTTCGAAAGCAAGAAATTGCAAGTAGATAAATAGGGACCACTTCGGCGGGAGGGTAACAGTGTTCCATGCGCCTTGGTGTTTAGTCATGCCGGCCACATGACCACGAAAGTGTCTTCGGACAGCGCTGGCTCTTCGGCTTTGAAATGGAGATGAGCACCGCAACCCTAGAATCGGATTCCACTGGCTTTCGAGCAAGGGAACCTTTACCTACCCAGCCACGGCCGGCTTACAGAGAAAAGAAAAACAACAATAAATAATTTAAATAATTCCCTTAAACCATAAGACAATTTCAACATTAAAAGGTGCCAACAGATTGACAATTTAAGTTAAATTTAAGATGGCGATCGGCCTTCATTATACCGTCCTAGTTATTGACCCAAATCTAACATTGTGTGGCTGGCACAGGGTGTACAGGGAGCATGGTTCTCACTTGGGGCGGCTCCTAATTGAAAGCCAGTCGGAAGAGCTCTGTCTTGCAGGCCCTGCGGAACTGCATAAGGTCCCGCAGGGCCCTGACCTCCTCCAGGAGCTCATTCCACCAGAGAGAAGCCTCTGGCTCACAGTTTGGTGTCGTGGTTAAGTGTGCAGACTCTAATCTGGGAGAACCGGGTTTGTTTCCCCACTCCTCCAAATGCAGCTGCTGGATGACCTTGGGCAAGCCATAGTTCTGATAAGAGCTGTCCTTGAAAAAGAGCAGTTTCTGTCAGAGCTCTCTCAGCCCCACCTCCCACACAGGGTTTCTGTTGTGGGGAGGGGAAGGGAAAGGAGTTTGTAAGCCACTCTGAGACTCCTTTGGGTAATGAAGGGAGGGGTATAAATCCAGTCTCCTCCTCCTCCTTCTTTTTGTCTTAGCTCAGGAAGGATGGCCCCAGAGCAAACTAATTTATGCAAGAGCCAAATCACTCGCTCACAACTTTAATGCTAGTAGCTCACAGAGTAGAATATTTGCTCACAGGACTCCACAGCTTAGAGAGAACACTGGCTGGGCACCTACCAACCAGCTGCCAATCAGGCACAGATTCAGAAGAAGCCAAAATCCAACAACGTCGCCAAATAACTTCACAGGCTACAAAAAGCTGATGTAATCGAGGCAGTTTTCAATGGACTCCTGAATTCGAGCGTGGTGCTGAGCAGGGAAGAGTGAGGGGCCACAGCAGAGAAAGCCCTGTCTACAGTCACCACCAATGTTCCCTCTAAGCCGTGGAGTCTCATGAGCAAAAATTCTACTTTGTGAGCTACTGGCATTAAAGTTGTGAGCGAGCGATTTGGCTACTGCATAAACTAGTTTGCTCTGGAGTCATCCTTCCTGAGCTAAGGCAAAAATGTCTGAGCCAGAGGTTAAAAAACTGTGAGCTAGCTCACACTAACTCAGCTTAGAGGGAACACTGGTCACCACCCATCTCACGTCCAAATCTGAGGGTACAGATCTGAGCAGAAAAGATCTCAACAGTCAAGAAGATTCACAGGGTAGCAAGGGGTCCTTCAAACGCCCCGGCCCCAGGTCCACGGATGGTATTCAAAGCCACAACCAACATTTTGAACGAGGCACGGAAACAAACTGCTAACCCGTAAAGATCATTAAATACTGGCACGATACAGACCCTTCTGTCCCGAGCGACAGTCTGAATCAAATGCTTCTGAACAATCTTCATGGGCAGACCAAGTCCAACACGTTACCGTAATCTAGCTTGGATGTAAGAACATAAGAAGAGCCGGCTGGATCAGACCGCAGCAACGCTCCCTCTAAGCTATGGAGTCTTGTGAGCAAAATTTGTACTATGTGAGTGACTGGCATTAAAGCGGTGAGCGAGCAGTTTGGCTACTGCCTAAATCGATTTGCTCTGGAGCCCTCCTTCCTGAGCGAAGACAAAAATGTGTGAGCTGGAGGCTAAAAAACTGTGAGCCGGCTCACACTAACTCAGCTTAGAGGGAACACTGGATCACAGGTCCATCTAGTCCAGTATCCTGTCTTACACAGTGGCCAATCAGTTGCTACAGAGGGCCAACAGAAGGGCATAGAAGCTGAGGTCTTTCCCTGAGAAGAACATCAAAAGAGCCCTGCTGGATCACACCACTGGGGGTCCACCTAATCCAGCATCCTGTCTCACACAGTGGCCAACCAGTTCCTCTGGAGGGCCAACAACAGGGCATAGAGGCCGAGGCCTTCCCCTGAGAAGAACATCAGAAGAGCCCTGGTGGATCAGACCACTGGGGGTCCACGTAGCCCAGCATCCTGTCTTACACAGTGGCCAGCCAGTTCCTCTGGAGGGCCATCAACAGGGCACAGAGGCCAAGGCCTTCCCCTGAGAAGAACATCAGAAGAGCCCTGGGGGATCAGACCACTGGGGGTCAACCTAGTCCAGCATCCTGTCTCACACAGGGGCCAACCAGTTCCTCTGGAGGGCCAACAAGAGGGCAGAGAGGCCGCGACCGTCTCCTGATGTTGCCTCCTGGCTCTGGGATTCAGAAGCTGACTGTCTCTAAACATGGTGGTTCCCTCTAGTCTTCTTGGCTGCTAGCCGCTGATGGGCCTCTCCTCCATGAATCTGTCCAATCCCCTTTTAAATCAGTCTGTTCCTGTGGCCATGACAACATCCTTCCATAGTGAATTTCACGTTCCAGATAGGGTTGCCAGCTCCCTATCTGGCATCCAGGCGGGGGGTGGGGTGGGGTTGTGTGTCTGGGAGCCTTGTGTGCGCGCATTGCGATGATTTCACCCAGAATGACATGATCATGCCGGGCACATTGTGGAGGGATGCTGTAGCATTCAGGCTTAAAACTCTATGGTACCATAGAGTTTTAAGCCCGAACGCTAGAGCGTCCCCCGACGACGTGCCCAGCATGATTCAAGCACTTTGGGGGCGGAGTTCTCCCTGGTGGCCGGATCCGGGCTGGCAGGTTGGGGTCCCTTAGAGTGGGCACCCCCCCAGGGGACCTGGCTGCCCTAGTTCCAGAGCAGGGATATCTGGCCAGGTAGCATTTTGCTAGCAATATTCGCATGTGAACTCATGAAGCTGCCATACCAGTCAGTCCTGTCTATGACTGGCACTGGCTTTCAAGGTTTCTTCCACATCACCTGAGATGCTTCCAACTGGAGATGCCAGGGACTGAACCTGGGACCTGCGGTATACAAAACAGTCACTCTCTCTCCAAGGCGTGTCGGCCTCAGATTGCATCAGAAGCCAGGTTGTTCTGACAGAGCTATAAAAGAACTGATCTTTTTCCCCAATATGAAATCCAATTAAAATTAAAATTTAAAGATCAGTGTTATTTTCCCGCGCACCGCACGAGCAAGGGATACGGCAGTTCATTATCAATGTCAGATTACACAGGGCGTGGTTCCCTGTCCTGAAAAACACAAAAGGCTCTACATCTGACAATAGCACTACAGATAAGATTAGGATTTCAACAGCCAATCCACATGCAAAAGTACCTCCTCAGCAAAAAGGAAACCTCTTCAGGAAACAATCCATATACAAAAGAACCTCCTCAGGAAAGCTCCTCCATTAGCGTGTTCACAGCCTGGAGAACTCCTACAAGATAGTGACTCAGCCCTACCCCACCTTCCTGAGTAGATATAAATGACCTGCCTACCATTTTTCTTCTCACCTTGACACAGAGAGTACTCCATTTTCTGTGTTATACCTCTGAGCAGGGGTCATTTCGTAGAAAAAGAGGTGCAGGAGCCCATTAGCATATGCCGCACCCCCTGACATCACCGGAGGTGTGTCAGAAGGCAACACCCACCGCTCAGGCTCAACTGGACTGTTTTGGTCCTAGGTATTGGGGGGGGGAACGTGCAGATCTGCCCTCATAGAGGAGGGAGAGCTTGTACCTGAATAACAATTGGTCTTAAAGGTGCCACTGGACTGTTTTGGATTGCTAGCTATGGGTGGGCGGCTCTGGGTGTTGTGTGACGGGTAGCTATGGGGGGGGGGGAACGCACAGATCTGCCCTCACAGAGGAGGGAGAGCTTGTACCTGAAGGCGGACCGGGGGGGCTTTTCAATTTACCTGGCTGCCTCTTGCTCCTCATGGCCCAACTGAGGGCTGCTAAGATCAGGGGCGGGGCTTGTTGCATGTGCCCGCCCCCTGGGCTCCTTACTGCCGGAGCTCCTCTCCTGTGCGCTCCCGCAGGAAATGACCCCTGCCTCTGAGGATGCCAGTCACAGCTACTGGCGAAACGTCAGTTCCTACAATGCCAAGACCACAGCCATACAGCCTGGAAAATCAACAATACTGCACGTTGTGTTTAAGAGTGCACCGGCAGGAGGCCCATAGCCTCAGCGATGTGTCTCTGCAGAACGGGGAGACTTGTGAGGCTCCAGGTGAAGTTTTCTTTGTGGTTCCAGAACAGACCACTGCCTGGCCCTTGAGCAAATCACTTCTCACCCTCCCTCGGTGTCCCTCCGGCTTCTATTCGAGACAGCCCCGCCAAATGGTCGTGAAGAATAGATATACAATTCCTCTCCGATAACACCAGCAACATAGTTGGGACCTCTCCCCCCCCCCCCCCCCCCCCCTCCCCCCCCGTGCAAAGCTGCGCAGCGAGTAACTCCATCTGGGCCATTAAACCCAAAACCGATCTCTGGTGTCCATCCGGGAGGAAGTTCAGCATCTCCGCTGCGCATTTCCCAAAGAGTGGATCATCGCTGACATGCTCGGAGCTGAGGTTTCTTCACTCAACAAGAGGCAGGTCAAATGTCCAGGGATGCGTCCTAAACAAATTCCATTCAGTGTTCTAGCTCCGGGCCTAAAGAAAGCAATAGAATACCCGGCAAGCCACGGGCTCAGAGGGGCGCGTTTTCTCCTCAGCTGTCTCTGTCCGTAGCAAGAAGCAGAGTTGCTCCAGACAGGGACCCTCCAGGGTGTGTGGCTGGCCACCGGGAGTGCTGGTGAGCTGCCTATGGCTGTGATGCCTTCTCCTCCCTTAATGGGCTAGGAAATTTCATGCCAAGGTTGAAATGTAATAGTAGAGAGGCCAGTGGCTGGGGATTTGCCTGGCGCAGATAGTGCTGCCAGAAGGATTTGGGAAGTGCGGACAGCCCCAGTCTGAATTGCACAGGTTCCACACACTCCCCACACTTTTTGTCGGGTAGTTGATTCATGAACGTAAGAAGAGCCCTGCTGGATCCGACCGGCGGTCCATCAAGTCCAGCATCCTGTCTCACACTGTGGCCAACTAGATTCTCTGGAGGCTCAACAACCGGGCATAGAGGCCGAGGCCTTGCACTGAGAAGAACATCAGAAGAGCCCTGCTGGGTCAGACCAGGGAGGGTCCATCTAGTCCAGCATCCCGTCTCACAGAGTGGCCAACCAGTTCCTCTGGAGGGCCAGCAACAGGGCAGAGAGGCCGAGGCCTTCCCCTGAGAAGAACATCAGAAGAGCCCTGCTGGGTCAGACCAGGGAGGGTCCATCTAGTCCAGCATCCCATCTCACAGAGTGGCCAACCAGTTCCTCTGGAGGGCCAGCAACAGGGCAGAGAGGCCAAGGCCTTCCCCTGATAAGAACATCAGAAGAGCCCTGCTGGATCAGACCAGCGGTCCATCTAGTCCAGCATCCTGTCTCAGGTAGTGGCCAGTTTAAAGTAGATGGTAACAGCCAAAAAGTGCTTCAGAAAAAGATCTGTTGGGTGTTACAAGTCAAAACCCTTCAGTATTTACAGGGTTAATGATGTTTGTTATGATCAACAGGGAGTCGCATGTTTGTTTGTAACCAATCTGTTTAGACAACAGAATGCCCGGGAACTTTGGAGCTAACTTGCTAGTCTGATTGGAAACCAATGTGTCAAGTATTTAGCATATTGGCGTCTTCTTCCTCTTTTTGTTCTGACTGTGAAGAAGATGCCGGCCATTCCCATTTTACCTTTTAGCTGTAAGGATGTAGCTATATTAGCTCTTTGTTATTTTCATATCCTGTGTACCT
>NW_015173695.1:49951-64418 GCF_001447785.1 Gekko japonicus | reverse complement strand
AGCTGTAAGGATGTAGCCATATTAGCTCTTTGTTATTTTATATCCTGTGTACCTTTTTCCCATGTTAGGTTTATAGTAAACTTTTATATTTTAATACATACCATGGACTCAGTCTCTTAATACTCTGCTGACTTAATAAGAATCCCAACAAGATCCCAATAAAGGAAAACTGTATCCTAACTGTGCTCAATTAATTTTTAAATATTAAAGTGAACAGAATACAAAAATTATTAGTGACGTACAAAATATATAAGATGACGTCAAAATATATACAGGTATTCAACAATTATTGGTTGTTGTATAGGTTGTTAACAATAATCTCCGGAATGTTCAACCATTTCGAAAGATATCTTCTTCTGAACAGATGAAGGAAAATGAAGAACCTTGTAGAATAATATTGATAACAATACTGCATCAGAATCCATGGTAATTGTATCCATAATCAACAAAATTGTAATAATAAATTAGTTCCTCTGGAGGGCCAACAACAGGGCACAAAGGCCAAGGCCTTCCCTGATTAGAAAATAAGAAGAGCATTGCTGGATCAGACCATCTAGTCCAGCCTCCGGTCTCTGAAAGTGGCCAACCAGTCCCTCTGGAGGGCTAACAACAGGGCATAGAGGCCGAGGCCTTCCCCTGAGAAGAGCATCAGAAGAGCCCTCCTGGATCAGACCAGTGAGGGTCCCTCTAGTCCAGCCTCCCGTCTCACACAGGGGCCAACCAGTTCCTCTGGAGGGCCAGCAACAGGGCAGAGAGGCCGAGGCCTTCCCCTGAGAAGAGCATCAGAAGAGCCCTCCTGGATCAGACCAGTGAGGGTCCCTCTAGTCCAGCCTCCCGTCTCACACAGGGGCCAACCAGTTCCTCTGGAGGGCCAGCAACAGGGCAGAGAGGCCGAGGCCTTCCCCTGAGAAGAGCATCAGAAGAGCCCTCCTGGATCAGACCAGTGAGGGTCCCTCTAGTCCAGCCTCCCGTCTCACACAGGGGCCAACCAGTTCCTCTGGAGGGCCAGCAACAGGGCAGAGAGGCCGAGGCCTTCCCCTGAGAAGAGCATCAGAAGAGCCCTCCTGGATCAGACCAGTGAGGGTCCCTCTAGTCCAGCCTCCCGTCTCACACAGGGGCCAACCAGTTCCTCTGGAGGGCCAACAACAGGGCGGAGAGGCCGTGGCCTTCCTCTGATGTTGCCTCCTGGCTCTGGGATTCAGAGGATCAGTCCCTCTGAATGTGGAGGATCCCCTCGGCACTGATCGACTTATTAATTAATTAATTAGATTTTTACCCCGCCCTCCCCTCCAGGGCGGCTTACGAGAGAACCATAGATAAAACAACAATATAAATTAATATAAATATTAGTATAAAATACTCCGTAAGTTATTAAAACCATTAACATAGCAATGGCGATGTGACTCTAATAAGATAAGCAGTACCTCCACTATCGGCGGGCTCAGGCTGGGAATAAGACTGGGACAGGACATAGATGGTAAGACGTCTGATGGAAGAGCTCCATTGTTGTGGCCCTGTGGAATGGCGAAAGGTCCCACAGGGCCCTGATCGCATCTGGAAGCTCATTCCAGTAAGCAGGAGCAGCCGCAGAAAAAGCCCTGGTCATAGTCGATACCAGCCTGGCGTCCTTTGGACCGGGGGGGGGGGGAGCGCGATTTTGCGACCCTGACCTCAGTGCTCTCTGGGGTACATGTGGGGAAAGGTGGTCCAGAAGAAGAAGAGGAAGAAGAGAAAGAAGAGGAGGAAGAGGAAGAGGAAGAAGAGGAGGAGATTGGATGTATACCCCGCCCTTCACTACCCAAAGGTGTCTCAGAGCGGCTTACAAACCCCTCTCCCTTCCCCTCCCCACAATAGACACCCTGTGAGGTAGGCGGGGCTGAGAGAGCTCTTGACAGAAACTGCTCTTTTTCAAGAACAGCTCTTATCAGAACTAGGGCTTGCCCAAGGTCATCCAGCCAGGTGCAAGTGGAGGAGTGGGGAATCAAACCCGGTTCTCCCAGATTAGAGTCCGCGAACTTCACCACGACACCAAACTGGATCTCGAGGAGAAGGAGAAGAAGAAGAGGAGGAGGAGGAGATTGGATGTATACCCCGCCCTTCACTACCCAAAGGTGTCTCAGGGCGGCTTATAAACTCCTCTCCCTTCCCCTCCCCACAACAGACACCCTGTGAGGAAGGTGGGGCTGAGAGAACTCTGAAACAGCTCTTTTTCAAGGGCAGCTCTCATCAGAACTATGGCTTGCCCAAGGTCATCCAGCAGGTGCAAGTGGAGGAGGAGTGGGGAACCAAACCCGGTTCTCCCAGATTAGAGTCCGCACACTTTACCACTACACCAAACTCACATGTAGGCAGGTCCCTGACCATAAAGGGCTTTAAAGGCCAAAACCAGCACCTTGAAGCGAATCCAGTATGCTTTTGGCAGCCAGTGCAATGCCTTCAGCACAGGCTGGATGTGCTCCCACGTAGGAAGACCCATCAACAGTCTGGCCGCAGCATCTTGCACCAGCTGCAGCTTCCGGAGTTGCGCCAAGGGCAGCCCCATGTAGAGAGCATTGCAGTAGTCTAACCTCGAGGTGACCATAGCATGGATCACTGTTGCCAGAACATTGTGTTCGAGGAAGGGAACCAACTGCCTAATCAGCCGGAGATGGTAAAAAGATGGTATCCTCCATGGATCTATCTAACCACCTTTTAAAGCCGTTTATTCCTGTGGCCATCACTACATCCTCTGGCAGCAGATTCCACATTTGATCAGTCTCCGTGTAAAGTAGTATTTCCTTTTGTCTGTCCTGAACCTACTGCCCATGAGCGTCATTGGATGCCCTGAAGTTCTAGTCTTTCGGGAGAGGGAGACAAATTTCTCTTTGTCAACTCTCTCTACTGCATGCATACTTTTATAAACCTCTTTCATGTCCCCCCCTTAGTCATCTTGCGGGGAGGAAGGCCTATAAATCTAAAATAAATAATTTTTAAAAAAATCTCTTTTCTAAACTGAAAAGTCCCAGACTCTTCCGCCTTTCCTCCTAGGGAAGGTGTTCCAACCCCTTAATCACCTTGGTTGCCCTTTTCTGTGCTTTCTCCAGCTCTGCGAGGGAGAAATATATAAAACCAGAGGTCATTTCGGGGGGGATCGCCGCCGGGCCCCTCGTGGGGCTCGGCAGTGGAGCTGCAAGGCCGCCGCCGGCCAGGACCGTTGGGGGCGGGGTGTGTGGCCTTATGACACACTTCCGGTGATGTCAGGGGGTGTGGCATATGCTAATGAGTTATGCTAATGAGTTTCCCTAGCTCTTTTTCTACGAAACGACCCCTGTATAAAACAATCCTGATGTGATCATCTTTAGGCGTTCTGCCTACATTTATTCTGAGTCATAGAATCAGCATTGTTGTCTGATGGCCATCTAGCCTCCACCTGAGAAACTCAAAGAGGGAGAGCCCAGAGAGAGAGAACCTTTGGGGTGACTTTCTGTATCTCTTTCTGGAGCACCTTTCTGCTTTAACGCCATGGTCCTTTCCGCACTGGCCTGTCACTCTGGATTTTCTCAGTGTTCGAGTTGAAGAACTTTAAGGGTTAATTCTGTATCTAGCTTTTGCTCCACATTTTCTCAACTGGGAGGGGAAAAGTGCATCTCAAAACCACATCCAGATACCTCGGGGCAATGCCGTACTGACTCCAGAGTCACCCCCCCCCACGAACGGCCATAAAACGGCTGTAAATCTATGCAGAAGGTGCAATTAAATCCGAGGATCAAAGAACTCGGAAGTGGCGTGGAGTGCGGACACTGCCATAAAACCCGATAATCAGAGGAAGTCAAACCAGCATGAAATGCAGAGGGGAATTTCTGTTCCAACGTGGGTTTCATAAAACAACAGAGGGGAAACCAATGCAGAATAAGCCTAGTTGTTGTTGTTCAGTCACACAGTTGAGTCTGACTCTTCGCGACCCCATGGACCACATCACGCCAGGCCCTCCTGTCTTCCGTCGTGCTCCGGAGTTTGCTTAATTTCATGTTCGTTGCATCGATGACACTGTCTAACCATCTCATCCTCTCCCGTCCTCTTCTTCTCTGACCTTCAGTCTTTCCCAGCATCAGGGTCTTCTCCAGTGAGTGCTCCCTTCTCATTGGGTGGCCAAAGTATTTGAGCTTCAGCTTCAGTATCTGGCCTTTCAGGAGGCAGTCAGAGTTGATGATTGACTGATTCAATCTCCTTGCAGTCCAAGGTACTCTCAAGAGTCTCCTCCAGCATCACAATTTGAAAGAATCTATTCTTCAGCACTCGGCCTTCCTTATAGTCCAACTCTTGCAGCCATACATTACTACTGCGAATACCATTGCTTTGACCATATGGACTTTTGTTGGCAGGGTGATGTCTCTACTTTTTATTATGCTGTCTAGGTTTGCCATCGCTTTCCTCCCAAGGAGCAGGCATCTTTAAAAGAATCAGCTTTAAGTCCGCAGCAAAAGGTAAAGGTAAAGGTTCCCTTGCTCGAAAGCCAGTGGAATCCGACTCTAGGGTTGCGGTGCTCATCTCCGTTTCAAAGCCGAAGAGCCAGCGCTGTCCAAAGACGTTTCCGTGGTCATGTGGCCGGCATGCCTAAACGCCAAGGTGCACGGAATGCTGTGACCTTCCCACCAAAGCGGTACCTATTTCTCTACTTGCAATTTCTTGCTTTCAAACTGCTAGGTTGGCAGGAGCTGGAACTAGAGACGGGAGCTCACTTCGTCATGCGGCACCCGGGTCTCGAACTGCTGAACTACTGACCTTCCACAGCCTGCAGTTCAGCGTCTTAACCACTTGAGCCACCACAGCTCAAGCACCACAGCAAAACAGCATTGAAATAACCTGGGGCAACAGCAGGCTGAAACCGGGCTGACCAGTGAAGGGAGGTAATGTAATGCACAATGGTGGAAAAACCCAGAATAACAAGAAGGTCGAACTCGATTTTAGTGCAGAATTGCTTGGAGAACACCATGGTGAACATGGACTAACAGGAGAGTGCAGAAAGGCCCATGATGTAGTGGGAGTCGGGACTGCAACCAAGTGTAATTCCCCAAGCAGGCCGAGGGAGCTATTTGTTCACACAGTTTGGCTTTTGCAAACAAATGTAAGAGCATTTCTTGGCTGTCTGGGCATCAATCTGCGGAGAGGGGCAGCGACCAAACCGAGATGGCCCAACGCAGCCGAGAACGGCCGTCTTGCGCCTGCAGGAACCACAGAGTAAACAAAAGAGGAAAGGGGAGATTGAATTCCTACCACAAGATGATGGTGGGGCCGTGATTTGATACGAGGGATTTACAAAAAAAAAAAAAAGAAATCGAGTGAAATGGACGGGTTTGCCATGCCAAGAAGGAGGAATGGCATGCAGAGATGGGCGCCTCAACGGGCAGACGCAGAACTCGGCCGTGTGAGCGACAGGGAAATTTGACGGCCGGCGTCCTGGAATCGTAGAATCTAGAACACTGCTGGCCTGAAACGGATTTGCACAATTTAGGTAATTGCTAATAATTTGTTTTGGACCTCCCCCCCCCAGTCTCTTGTTCTGCCAAAATGACACACAAATCAGCTCTGGAGAGAGACAATAGGCTAGTTGAAAATCGAGTTGAAAATCATTCCAGCTGTGTTAGTCTGTCATAGCAAAATAATAATAATAATAATTAATAATCACAAGGAGTCTTGGGAAACGGTAAAGGCTAACAGAATGCTTGTGGCAAAAACTTGGGTGGATTCTGATCTGATTTATTATGTTTTTGTTCGGCTCTCCATCGGATCATAAAATATTACCGTTGGAAGGGACCTTGCAGGTCATCTAGTCCAACCCCCTGCACTCTGCAGGAGCACAGCCGAAAGAGAGCCCTACAACATACCTGAAAGATGGTCGTCCAGCCTCTGCTTGAAAACGTCCAGAGAAGGAGCCTCCACCACCTCCCGAGGCAGTCTGTTCCACTGCTCAACCACTCTTACAGTCAGGAAGTTTCTCCTGATATTTAGCCGGTATCGACCCCCTTGTAATTTCCACCCATTCGATCTAGTCCTTCTTCCAAGGAGTTCAACGTAGCATGTGTAGTACACCTTTCCTCATTTTATCCTCACAACATCCTTGTGAGGTTGGCTCGGCTGAGAGCACATGGCTGCCCCAAGGTCACTCGGTATATAGGGCTGCCAGGCTTCCGGTTAAGGAAGGGGATTCCCAGCGCCTGCCACCATTCTGAGTGATGGCAGGAGAGATTTGTTTAAAAAATGTGATGCCAGCTGTAGTGTCATGTCAGCAAACCTAAAGTGACATAGGGTAGCTCTAGGAATCTTTAGAAACTTGATGGTAAAATCATAGACTTTCCAGTGATCCCTAGAGCTACCTCTGCCATTCCCATGTTTGTTTGTTTTTTACCGGAGGTGACATGGCACCACAACTGATATTGCAGACCCCGCCCCCCATATCCCCATCCACAGGTCTCCTGCCCTCCGCGCTCCTGCCTGTCCACCTCTCAGCAAGCGTTATGGCTGTGCAGGAGTCTGAAGCCCAGGTCTCTGAGATCGTAGTCCAGGGATGTAATGGCTCTATACTATACTGTGTCCTGCAATACTTAGTGTGTCAGTCTTTAGACAGAAGGAGCTGCGGTGGCTCAAGTGGTTAAGACGCTGAACTGCAGGCTGTGGAAGCTCAGTAGTTCAGCAGTTCGAGACCCGGGTGCCGCATGATGGAGTGAGCTCCCATCTCTAGTTCCAGCTCCTGCCAACCTAGCAGTTTGAAAGCAAGAAATTGCAAGTAGATAAATAGGTACCGCTTCGGTGGGAAGGTAACAGCGTTCCGTGCGCCTTGTGGTTTAGTCATGCCGGCCACATGACCACGGAAACGTCTTCGGACAGCGCTGGCTCTTCGGCTTTGAAACGGAGATGAGCACCGCAACCCTAGAGTCGGATTCCACTGACCTTCAGGCAAGGGAACCTTTACCTTTACCTTTTTAATTGGTTCTGCAGTGTTATGTCTCCTCTGTCACCAGACCAGAGAAACACATTCCAATCTACCATTCCAAATTACATTCATTGCATTACAATCAGTATCCCAATCTACTATTCCAAATAAGAAATACAGGGCACTTAAAGAAGCTGCCATCAGGAGGTCCACCAGTGGGGCCAGGACACTAGAAGCCCTCCCACTGTTGACCCCCCCCAAGCACCAAGAAGACAGAGCATCACTTGCCCCAGAGTCTTTGGAGGTTTTCAAATGGCGGCTAGAGGTCCCTTCCTTCCCCAAACGTTACCATTTCCAGGCTTTATCCCTAACTCTCCAGGAATTCCCAAAACCTGAAGATGGCTACCTTACATCTGTGAGCTCACTTGGTGTTCTTCTTTCTGCTCACCATACCCATGGGGAGTAATAATGAGGCATACAAAACACCGGAGGCCCACTCTTTTAGCTTCTGGAAGTCCTCCTCCAGCCGATTCGAATCCATTCCAAGGTTACAACCCCGAGGACTAGGAACTTGCATTTTTAAAATTAAAAAAAATAAAAGAGCCAAAGTGCTCCGGATACCCAGCGCCGGATTCCCGGATGTGAAATGCACGCAGAATGCTTCCCCTCATAAAGCACTAGAATGGTATTGGGCTGTTTCCTTCAGACGGATGTAGCCACGACATTATGGGCCGCCTTGGGCGGTAAACAAAAACAAAATTTGTTTCTGGATCCCCCCCCCTTCCCGGTCGTCAGGTGAAATAAGAGGCTAATTTGCCCCCCATCACTGGTGGGTGTTTGCCATCTGCATTAGCTCTCGTCTCAGGGGAAGGTGAATGGAGCCATTATTCGTAAGCTAGACTTGGCCGTATAATTCCTACGGCAGTGAAACCGTAGACCGCACGGAGAAAAACATAATACTTGTGTGACCGGCTTGCCATTGGCCGCCCGCGCTGGTGTCTACCTTGTTTGCGAACCGAGGAGTCGAACAGGCAGCTTAAGGGGTGATAGGCTTTGGTGTCCCAAATGCGCGGCGGGGAGCAGGTAATTAAACCGCGCCGTGAGGTGGATAGCTGAGCCCGAAGGTAGGCTCGGTTCCCTATTGATTTCGGGAGGCTTCTCAGTGACGGGGCCACGAACCGTGGAAAAAAAAAATCAGCACGAGACCTCCTGGAAAGGTATTCATGATCCCGCTCAAAATCCTTCTCACCCACCCTTACTGTATCTCTCGCATTTCCCTCATATTCAGGACAAAATAAGGAGGCGCCCCCATTAATTCTGTTCTGATAGGTATAAAGCCATGCTGTCAGTCTTGGTCTCCACTTAACTGGACTAGAGAGCCAGCTTAGTGTAGTGGTTAAAGCTTGAATCCCCACTCATGCCATGGAAGCTCGCTGGGTGACCTTGGGTCAGTCACACACTCTCTGCCTAATCTACCTCACGGAATTGTTGTGAAGATAAAAATGGAGGAAAGGGGAAGAATGTAATCCACTTAAGGACCCTATTGGGGAGGAAGGTGGGATATTCAATAAATACAATTCATAAGAACATAAGAGGAGCCATGTTGGATCAGGCCAATGGCCCATCCAGTCCAACACTCTGTGTCATACAGTGGCCAAAAAGCCCAGGTGCCATCAGGAGGTCCAGCAGTGGGGCCAGAACACCAGCAGCCCTCCCACATAAGAACATAAGAGAAGCCATGTTGGATCAGGATAATGGCCCATCGAGTCCAACACTCTGTGTCACACAGTGGCCAAATCCCAGGGGCCATCAGGAGGTCCACCAGTGGGGCCAGGACACTAGAAGCCCTCCCACTGTTGCCCCCCCCCATGCACCAAGGTTGCAGAGAACATAAGAACATAAGAGAAGCCATGTTGGATCAGGCTAATGGCCCATCCAGTCCAACACTCTGTGTCATACAGTGGCCCAAAACACCAGGTGTCATGAGGATGTCCACCAACAGGGCCAGAACTCCAGAAGCCCTCCCACTGTTGCCCCCCAAGCACCACGAAGACAGAACATAACTGCCCTGGACACAGTGTTCCATCTATACCTTGTGGCTAACAGCCACTCATGGACCTTTGCTCCTTATTTTTATCCCATCCCATCTTGAAGCTGTCTGTGCTCTGAAAGAACTTGTGATTGACTCAAGGTCACCCAGCTGGCTTCACGTGGAGGAGTGTGGAATCGAACCCAGTTCTCCAGATTAGAGTCCATCGCTCTTAACCACTACACCATGCGGACTCCCAGCCTTGCCACATTCAAAGCTGACAATCAGATGTGCGCCATACACTCAGTCTGTTCAGCTTGTGTTGGGCAGCGGAAAACACCTGAAGAACTGGTCTGGTTTTCCCCAAACCGTACGCACGCAAAGACATTGCCAATTCAAAGTAATCGGCAGCTGTTGGCGTCACTAAAGGCTATTGAGATGAACACCGAAAAGTGGGATTTCATTGAAACACAGAGTTGTTGGGTTTTTTTGAAACCCCCGAAGGGGTATTTTTATTGTTTTTCAATAGACTACAAAACTACAAAGAAAAAAAAGGGAAGGGACTACATCTATGGATAAAGGAAAGAAACCCACACTAACTAAAAACCCAAGAGTGAGAGATCATAACCCAGTTAAACTAAACGTTAGTATTAGAATTTCAAATGGAATGTCCTTTAAAGTCTTAGTAATTGTATTTCCCAGTTTCAGTGGGGTTGCTGAAGTTGCTTTTAATATGGCATCTCTGGTCTGTCTTCTTGCAAATCTTACCACAATCTCTCCAGGCAGGCTATTTTTTTTATATATAATCGGAGTATGCCCTATAGACAGTCTCCATATCTTTTACTATTGAAACACAGAGTTTATTGAGGACCGCTTCGTACGGTTTGTGAGCAATCCGTTTGTTTGTTTACACTGGCAAAAACAGCCACACAACCATGAACAGACAAATGAACGATTGGATTGATTGTCGAAAAATTCAGGTCGCCAACCTGGCGAGTGTTCAAGAATCTGTAGAATGGTCTCCTAGAGGTGACCCAAGGATCAGCCTCCTAATTAGAATTTGTGAGGCGATACAAGATAGAATTTTTAAATGGGCCTAAAGTGGCATTTGCCTTGAGTCTCCGGTCTTGTGTTTTGGGACAGGGAGTCTATCTTACTTATATCTATTGTTTTTATAAAATTTCGAACCTCTGTGAGTCCTGTAAGAGTGTAAGTTGCCACGGTTTGGTGTAGTGGTTAAGTGCGCGAGCTCTAATCTGGGAGAACCGGGTTTGATTCCTCATTCCTCCACGTGCAGCTGCTTGATGACCTTGGGCAAGCCGTAGTTCTGTCAGAGCTGTCCTTGAAAAAGAGCAGTTTCTGTCAGAGCTCCCTCAGCCCCACCAAGAAGAAGAAGAAGAAGAAGAAGAAGAAGAAGAAGAGATTGGATTTATACCCCACCCTTCACTACCCAAAGGAATCTCAAAGCGGCTTACCATCTTCTTTCCCTTCTCCCCCCCACGACAGACATCCTGTGAGGTAAGTGGGACTGAGAGAGCTCTCTCGAGGACTGCTTGTGAGAGACTACGGCTTGCCCAAGGTCATCCAGCCAGGTGCAAGTGGAAGAGTGGGGGAATCAAACCCGGTTCTCCCAGCTTAGAGTCCACGCACTTAACCACAGGGTGCCTGTTGTGGGGAGGGGAAGGGAAAGGAGTTTGCAAGCTGCTCTGAGACTCCTTTGGGTAGTGAAGGGCGGGGTCTAAATCCAACCTCTTCTTCCTCTTCTTCTTCTTCTTCACAGTCACTCAGGAATACGCTGAGAGTCTTTTTAGTAAACAAATTATGACTTTGGAGGGTGGTCTCTTTGGCATTATACCCTGCTAAGATCCATTCCCTCCAACAATGCAATTGGGGAGAAGAAGAGAATGGTTCCGTGATGGAGGGTCCCATGGACTTCCTCTGAGATGGATCCATAGAAACCTTCAGGAGGACCTCAGGATATGAAGAAGAAGACAAGAAGAGATTGGATTTATATCCTGGCCCTTCATTTGGCGTCTCAGAATGGCTTACAATCTCCTTTCCCCTCCCCTCCGCACAACAGACACCCTGTGAGGTAGGTGAGGCTGAGAGAGCTCTCTTGAGGACTGCTCTCGAGAGAACAGCTCTGACAGAACTTATGACTGACCCAACATCACACCAGCAGCTGCATGTGGAGGAGTGGGGGAATCAAACCCTGTTCTCCCAGCTTATAGCCCGTGCTCTTAACCCCTCTGTTTAGGGTGGGCAGGCCATGCCTGGCAGTCAGTGGGAGTTTCTGGAGGGGGCGGACATGGGGATACATCATTGTCCATGCCATGACATCACTTCTGGGAAAACCTGGAAGTGACAAATGGTAGCTCTAGGAATTGTCGGCAACTTTATGGTACGGCAGCTCTAGGAATCTCAGGAGACTCTATGGGATGGCAGCTCAGATGACAACTTTCTCCTGTTACCATTCGGAGTAGTCTGGCCGCTCGACTTCTGCTTGTGGCTTCCCCGGATCGGAGCCTCCCCTGTTGACTAACTTCCCAATTTTCGCAGTGACCCCCGAGCTCTGCAGAGGGGCTGCCTTTGCAACCTCGTGGCGTCTGCAGCAGGAGGGGAAAGGTATTGGGTGTACGAGGAATGCCCTCGCGCTTGGCCAGCTGCCTTTCCCACCAGCCCAACAAGCTGCCGAGGCCTTTCCATCGCACCACGGCTCCCCAGTGGCAGAGGCCAGAGTCAAAACACGTATTCGGAGCCAGTCAAAACACGAGCCGGTTGTTAATCCCAGTGTAACACGCTCCCCCCCCCCCGACTTCTGCGGCACATTCCCGACCAATCTGCTGGCATCCATTTCTCCTCAGAGGCCAAGAAACTATCCCCCTGCCCTGAGCGTATAAAGAACTCTCTGGGGGCTCACTTGCCGCGTGGCTTCATTTCAGATATAGGAATTTCACCTTATTTTTGTCCTCCCTCCCGAAGGTTGGCAGCCCCCGAGTGGGGCCGGGAGATCCCCTGGAATTACAACCAATCTTCAGATGACAGAGAAGAAGGAGGAGGAGGAGGGGGATTGGATTTATACCCTGCCCTTCGCTCGGAGTCTCAGAGCGGCTGACAAACTCCTTTCCCTTCCCCTTCCCCTCCCCACAACAGACACCCCCTCTGAGGTAGGTGGGGCTGAGAGAGCTCTTGACAGAAACTGCTCTTTTTCAAGGACAGCTCTTATCAGAACTACGGCTTGCCCAAGGTCATCCAGCAGGTGCAAGTGGAGGAGTGGGGAATCAAACCCGGTTCTCCCAGATCAGAGTCCGCACACTTAACCACTGCACCAAACTGGTGAAGAAGAAGAAGAGGAGGAGGAAGAGGAGGTGGAAGAGGAGGAGGAGATTGGATGATGAAGAAGAAGAGATTGGATTTATACCCCGCTCTTCACTCGGAGTCTCAGAGCGGCTGACAAACTCCTTTCCCTTCCCCTCCCCACAACAGACACCCAGGGAGGTCGGTGGGGCTGAGAGAGCTCTGAGAGAACTGCTCCTGAGAGAGCAGCTCTGAGAGAACTTGTGACTGACCCAAGGTCATCCAGCAGCTGCAGGTGGAGGCGTGGGGAATCAAACCCGGTTCTCCCAGGTTAGAGTCCGTGCTCCTCACCAGTACACTAAACCGGCTCTCTTCCCCTGTAGAAAATGGCTGCTTCGGAGGATGGAGTCTATGGCATGATACGCTGTTGAGCTCCCATTCCTGCCCTGATCCTGCCCTCCCCACGCTCCACTCTCAGAATCCCTAGGAACTCTATCCCTCTGAGGATTTTGTCACAGACTCTAATCTGGGAGAACTGGGTGTGATTCCCCACTCCTCCACATGCACTGCTGGTGTGACCTCGGGCCAGTCACAAGTTCTCTCAGAGCTGTTCTCTCAAGGGCAGTCCTCGAAAGAGCTCTCTCAGCCCCATCTACCTCCCAGGGTGTCTGTTGTGGGGAGGGGAAGGGAAAGGAGTTTGTCAGCTGCTCTGAGACTCCTTCGGGTATTGAAAGGCGTGGTATTACAGGGGTCATTTCCTGCAGGAGCGCACAGGAGCGGAGCTCTGGCAGTAAAGAACCCAGGGGGCGGGCACATGCAACAAGCCCCGCCCCCTGCTCCCAGCAGCCCTCAGTCAGAGCAAGAAGCAGCCAGGTAAGTTGCAGAGCCCCCTCCTCAGCCTCCCGGTCCAAAACAGTCCAGTGGCACCTTTAAGACCAAGTTTTATTCAGGTACAAGCTCTCCCTCCTCTGTGAGGACAAATCTGCACATTCCCCCCACCCCCAAATAGCTAGCAATCCAAAAAAGTCCAGTGGCACCTTTAAGATCAAGTTTTATTTAGGTACAAGCTCTCCCTCCTCTGAGGGGGCAGATATGCACATCCCCCACCACCAATAGCTAGCAATCCAAAACAGTCCAATGGCACCTTTAAGACCAAGTTTTATTCGGGTACAAGCTCTCCCTCCTCTGTGAGGACAGATCTGCACCTCCCCCCCCCAAATAGTTAGCAATCAAAAAATGTCCAGTGGGGCCTGAGCGGTGGGTGTTGCCTTCTGACACACTTCCGGTGATGTCAGGGGGTGTGGCATATGCAAACAAGTTATGCTAATGAGCGCCTGCACCTCTTTTTTCTACGAAATGACCCCTGGTGGTATAAATCCAATCTCCTCCTCCTCCTCTTCTTCTCCCACCCCCCCCGCAGGGGACAGAGTATTTAATTAGTGTTTCTGTTGAGACATAACATGGAAAGTTAGGTTAGTTACTCAGCATAGAAGTAACTACGCCCCATTAAACAAACTCCTTGCAAATAGAAAAGTAGGATCTCAGGGAGATGTTTCCAACCTGTTCTCCTTGACATGCTATTTTAGATTTCTTTCTTTCTAGCCATTGTTCTTTTTGAGACAATATAGACCACACTGTAGCACTTCAATGAGAAGCAGTGTGTGTGAGGGGAATATCACAAAACAGACAGATTGAAATCTTTATGAAAATAAAAACAAATTTATTTCTCACCAGGGTGAAATGAAACCAGAATGGGGATATTCCGAAATCAAAGCAACCAACTTTTGGCATAGTCTTGCCCCTACAGGAAACTGAAACCATAGAGCAGATTGTAGCCACCAAATTGAGTTGTCAGCCCCTAGGTGGGAACTGGTAGATCCCCCCCCCCCCCAGAATTATCAACTGAATTCCAGACGTCTGTCCCCATGGGGGAAATGGCTGCTTTGGAGAGCGGACTCTGTAGCATTTCTACCATGCTGAGACTTCTCCCCTCCCCAAACCTTGGACTCCTCAGACTTTACCACAAAATCTCCAGGAATTTCCCAACCTGGAGCTGGCAACTCTACTAACCTGCACACGATGTGCAACTCTGGTCCAGGGCTCTTTTTGTAGCAGGAGCTCCTTTGCATATTAGGTGACACACCCCAAATGTAGCCAATCCTCCGAGAGCTTACAGAGCTCTATTTTACAGGGGCTACTGTAAGCTCTTGGAGGATTGGCTACATTAGGGG
>NW_015173695.1:43560-49391 GCF_001447785.1 Gekko japonicus | reverse complement strand
GGGGTGTGTCACCTAATATGCAAAGGAGCTCCTGCTACAAAAAGAGCCCTGGATGCCCCCCCCCTAATGTAGCCAATCCTCCAAGAGCTTACAGAGTTCTTCTTACAAGGGCCACTGTAAGCTCTTGGAGGACTGGCTTCATTAGGGTGTTTGTCACCCAGGGCTCTTTTTGTAGCAGGAAATCCTTTGCATATTAGGCGACATGCCCCTAATGTAGCCAATCCTCTAAGAGCTTACAGAGCTGTTCTTACAGGGCCTACTGTAAGCTCTTGGAGGATTGGCTACATTAGGGGTGTGTCATCCAGGGCTCTTTTTGTAGCAGGAGCTCCTTTGCATATTAGGTGACACACCCCTAATGTAGCCAGTCCTCCAAGAGCTTACAGAGCTCTTCTTACAGGGGCTACTCTAAGCTCTTGGAGGATTGGCTACATTAGGAGTGTGTAGAATTCAGAGATTCCAACCATCTGCCCGCGGGGCCCCGAGAACAGCACCCCTCCTCTCTACAGCATGTAAACTAGTTGCTCCTTTTTCCTGAATTGATTGCCCAGGGTGACCCTGCCTACTGCATTGATTGACGGGTAGATTGACAGGTTGGATTTCTATCCTTATGAGAAAGGGGGGGGGGAATACGTTCTCTGTCACCTTGCTCTTTGTGCCATTAATAATTTCGTAGACCTCAACGCAGTGGGAGAACATAACAGTGGGTCTCCCCAGGCTTAGACCGAGGATCTAACCACTACGCCATACTGCTCTCCCTTACTCAAAACAGCACCGGACTCCTAGGAAGCTGCCTGATACCCAATGAGAACATTCATCTCTGCAGCTCAGCATCATCTCCTTTGGCCACCGGGGGCTCTCCAGTTCTCAGGCAGGCCTGTGGTTCCCTTTGGGGGCAGGGCATGTGGAAGGGGAAGTGTAGTGGACTTTGTGACGTCCCAGGCCCACTCACAATGCTATAAGAATCTTGCCAACCTCTATGGTCTTTTGTCGTGGAGATCCTGCCAATGTTGCCCATCTCTAGGGGGGAAATTCCTAGAGTATCACTGGCGGGGCACACCTGGCAATCAATGGGAGGGTTTTGGGCAGGGCATGTGGGGGGCGGTAGCCCAAGTGTGATGACATCACTTCTGAGGAAAACCTGGAAGCAATGGCAGCAGCTCTAGGAATTTCTGGAAACTCCATGGCAGGGGTGTCAAACATGTGGCCCAGGGGCCGGTTCAGGCCCCCCCCCCCGGAGGGCTTCCATCAGGCCCGCAGTGGAACTGGCTGTCTTCTGCTGCTTCTTCCAGTTTTCCTGCTGCTGCATCATCGTAGGTTTGCAGCTTACAGATACACACCTGAACAGCACACTCAAGAATGCAACAGCACAGACATTTTGATGCAATAATTCAGAGCAAGCGGTGTCAGTTCTCAGACACTGTTAAGTAAACAAAATATTGCAAGAAACATGTTTGAAGCATGTTTTTATTTTAAGTAAAAAAACAACCCTTTGTGTCCCTTATAAAGTTTATCTCTCCGCTACCTGGCATGACATTTTATGACACACATGGCCCGGCCCAACAAGGTCTCATTTATGTCAGATCCGGCCCTCATAACAAATGAGTTCGACACCATAGAGCTGGGCGATTCCCAGAGCTACTGCTGTTGCCTCTATATTTTCTAAGGACAAAGAAGAAAAAAGGGGGGAAAACTGAACCTAAACCTAGAATTCAGAACCTTAAAAAGGTTATCAAGAATAGAAGAGGGCCAACTCTAAAAATCTAATTATGAAACATACAAAAATATACATGCATTTATTCAACAGAAATTAAAATAACAAACAAGGGCCCATTCATTGTATGTTTTTATATTTGCATATGAGGTAGGAATGGGCCCTTGTCTGTTATTTTAATTTCTGTTGAATAAATGCATGTATATTTTTGTACGTTTCATAATTAGCTTTTTAGAGTTGGCCCTCTTCTATTCTTGACTAACCTTTTTAGCCTCTGTATTTTCCCCAGAAGAGACATCATCACGCTCATGACATCAGTGGGTACTTTATGCGTTCAGTCTGTCCTGCCCTGGGGTCATTTCGCAGAAATAGAGGTGCAGGAGCTCATTAGCATAACTCATTAGCATAACTTATTTGCATATGCCACACCCCGTGACATCACCGGAAGTGTGTCAGAAGGCAGCACCCACTGCAATTTACCTGGCTGCTTCTTGCTCCTTGTGGCCCGGGGCTGCTGGGGGCAGGGGGCGGGGCTTGTTGCATGTGCCCGCCCCCTGGGCTCTTTACTGCCAGAGCTCCGCTCCTGTGTGCTCCGGCAGGAAACGACCCCTGGTCCTGCCACTGGGCCCCAGCCCCTCCCGTCACTCCAGCCTTTTGGATTGTCCTTTTCCTTGGGGATGCGGGGCAGGCCGAACCAGGCCGAATATTCCACAAGTGTCCGCCTCCTCAATTTACGTCTGCACCCAAACCGGCGGAGGTGGTTACTGAACGGCCGCGGCGGCCAGAGCCGTTTTTCTTCCCGTCATGGCACCGATGATGAAACCCCTCAGACAGCGAGGAGAGGGGGAAAACTGCCATTATACACTTCACATTTACGGCCTCTCTCATTATTTTAATTTAGGCGGCGCAAGAAGACAAGCCGGCAGCCCCACTGAGCCTTTGGCAGGGCACAATCGTTTAATAACCACCTCATAAAAATGTGTGTGTGTGTTTCAGTCGGCTTCCTACAGCCCTCGACAGATCTCCCTCCCCCCCCATTCAGGATGTTGGTGCTTAGCAGAGCGGCTGGCATGGTTGTGGCAGAGCTGGCCAGAGGGCCCGGGCGTCCCGAAATCATGAGATGGCGTGGGAAGTGGTGATTTCTCCCACTCTGGGCCAGATGGCAGATGAGTCTTGCTCAGCGATGCTGATGAGTGATGTAGTCCAGAGATGACACACGTGAATGATCTCGGAGCCAAGAGGACTTTCCTTCTGGGGAGGGGCTGTGGCTCAGTGGCAGAGCCTCTGCTTGGCATGCAGAAGGTCCCAGGTTCAATCCCCGGCATCTCCAGTTAAAAGGACCAGGAGGTGATGGGAAAGACCTCTGCCTGAGACCCTGGAGAGCTGTAAAGAGGGGCTGTGGCCCAGGGGAAGAGCATCTGCTTGGCATGCAGGAGGTCCCAGGTTCAATCCCCGGCATCTCCAGTTAAAAGGACCGGGCAGTAGGTGATGGGAAAGACCTCCGCCTGAGACCCTGGAGAGCCGCTGCCAGTCTGAGTAGACAATACTGATTTTGTTGGACCAAGGGTCTGATTCAGTCGAAGGCCACTTCATGTGAAGGGCTGTGGCTCAGTGGCAGAGCACCTGCTTTGCATGCAGAAGGTCCCAGGTTCAGTCCCCGGGCTCTCCTGTCAAAAGGACCAGGCAGTAGGTGATGTGAAAGACCTCAGTGGCTCAGTGGCAAAGAGCCTCTGCTCAGCATGCAGAAGGTCCCAGGTTCAATCCCCGGCATCTCCAGTCGAAAGGACCAGGCAGTAGGTGATGTGAAAGGTGGTGTGCCTGTGGCCCTGGAGAGCTGCTGGCCATCTGAGTAGACAGTACTGTCTTTGATGGACCAAGTGGTCTGACTCAGTAGAAGGCATATTCATTTGTCCATGTCATGTTGCTCATTTGGAGAGGGGTCTATGGCTCAGTGGTAAAGCATCTGCTTGGCATGTGGAAGGTCCCAGGTTCAATCCCCAGCATCTCCAGTTAAAAAGGACCAGGTGGTAGGTGATGTGTAAGACCTTTGCCTGAGACCTTGGAGAGCTGCTGTCAGTCTTAGACAATACCGAGTAGACCAGTGGTGGCGAACCTATGGCACGGGGGCCAGAGGTGGCACTCAGAGCCCTCTCTGTGGGCACGCGAGCCATCGCCCCAGCCAGGCCCAGACCATCATTAAAGTGTCGAATTCTCTGCCAAATAATTGTAAGTCAATGAAAGCATTTGGGATTTCTTTCCTTACTTTGTTTGGATCATCTTAAGTTAATGTATGAGTTGTTTTTTCTAAAGTAAAACCTCAGTATTCAGGTTAAATTGCCATGTTGGCACTTTGCGATAAATAAGTGGGTTTTGGGTCGCAGTTTGGGCACTCGGTCTCTAAAAGGTTCGCCATCACTGGAGTAGACAATACTGACATTAATGGACCAAGGCAGTTTCATGTGTGTTCAGAAACTTGCAATGCATTCAGGGGGGCAGGGGGGCAGGGGGGGCGTCTAGACTTTGCCACCAAAATTTTAGAAAACCAAAACCAATCCCAAATTTTGTTTGAATATTGCTCTAGAGCTTGACTAAAAGTACAATACACTTGGCTAAGGGGAAAGTGGGTTGAGACTCATTGATAGAGCACTTGCTAGGTATGTTGAAGGTCCCAAGTTCAATCCCCAACACCTCCAGATAACAGGAAGAGGTCTTTCTCTGGCTGAGAACGTAGACAGCAGTGAACAAAAATCTCTTGCAGGTGTCCTTACATGGACTATGTAAACTATAGAGGTTATTTTTGTTACAGGTGGGTGGAGGGGGAGATAAGTAACTATTGCGTGTCTGTGCGTATTCAGCGTCTAGTCATTCCGGCCACATGACCATGGATATGTCTTCAGACAGCGCTGGCTCTTCGGCTTGGGAATGGAGATGAGCACTGCATCCCTAGAGGCGTGTTCGACTGGCTTTCGTGCAAGGGAAATTACTGATTAATTTAGGACATCTCTTCTTCTCCTAACAAATGCGGCACCCGTCCTTCTTTTCTCCACACAACAGCCTTGTAAGGTGTGGAGAATGGGCAAACGTGAATATCATATTAAAGGTGATGAAGGTATTGATTGTAGTTCCAATACTTGATTCTGTATTCCACTAGTAATTAAATAATTAGTAAGAATATAATTTAGATTTGGGTAAACAATTAAGACAATATGAAGGATTTTACAGTGATTCGATTTTAGCATAGAAGTTTGTTCACTTCTTAAAGATGTCATTTATTTTATCGTTAATAGATTATCACTAACCTAAGGTAAGTTCTTATTTATTCTTTAATGTCTGCTTTTATATTTGAATCATAGAATCACAGAGTTGGAAGGGGTCTCCAGGGTAATCTAGTCCAACTCCCTGCACAAGGCAGGGAATTCACAAATACCTCCTCCTCCACACCCGCAGTGAGCCCTGTTCCATGCCCAGAAGATGACAAAAAAACCTCCAGGATTGCTTCCTGACCCCAAAGTAGAAACCAGCATTTCACTGGGCGTGTAAGAAAGGGCCACGAGAACTAAGCTCCGAGGCAAACCGTCCTGCTCGCCCTCTCGTGATCTGGATGACCTTGGGCAAGCTGTAGTTCTGATAAGAGCTGTCCTTGAAAAAGAGCCATTTCTGTCAAGAGCTCTCTCAGCCCCACCGACCTCGCAGGGTGTCTGTTGTGGGGAAACGTCTTCGGACAGCGCTGACTCTTCGGCTTTGAAACGGAGATGAGCACCGCAACCCTAGAGTCGGACTCGACTGGCTTTCGAGCAAGGGAACCTTTACCTTTACTTTATTCTGACGACATGCCGGGAGAATGACATTCAGGTTAGTGCCAGTAGGATGCTGGCTTCCGTGGCTCTGTGGAAGGTCCTCTGCTTTGGAAGAAGAAGAAGGAGAAGGAGAAGGAGAAGGAGAAGGAGAGGAAGAGGAAGAGGAAGAAGAAGAGGAAGAGGAAGAAGAAGAGGAAGAAGAAGAGGAGGAGGAAGAAGAAGAAGAAGAAGAAGAGGAAGAAGAAGAGGAGGAAGAAGAAGAGGAGGAAGAAGAAGAAGAAGAAGAAGAAGAAGAAGAAGAAGAAGAAGAAATTGGATTTATA
>NW_015173695.1:36848-43529 GCF_001447785.1 Gekko japonicus | reverse complement strand
GAAGAAGAAGAAGAAGAAGAAGAAGAAGAAGAAGAAGAAGAAGAAGAAGAAGAAGAAGAAGAAGAAGAAGAAGAAGAAGAAGAAGAAGAAGAAGAAGAAGAAATTGGATTTATACCCCGCTCTTCACTCGGAGTCTCAGAGCGGCTTACACACTCCTTTCTCAGGGGCGGATTAACCATTATGCAGACTAAACACGTGCTTAGGGCACCAGGGCCAAGGGGGGGCACCACAAAGTTGGGGAAGGGGGGGGGGAAGAAGAACGAATGAAGATTTGTTAAAAAAATTGATAACTTGTGAAATATTAAAATAGATGTTGTATTGCATTTTTGTAGAACTTTATGTAGCCCAAGCTTGGCTTAGTTTGTACTGTCTATTGTGTTATCCTATGAATAAATTTTCATATTCCTGCCACCTGCATTGTATATCTGGTCAGACAGGTCAACAACTCAAATGGACTGGGTCAGTGTGGAGAGGAGGGGGGCACCAAGATTGGTCAGTGCTTAGGGCACCAGTGAGCCTTCATTCGCCCCGGTCCTTTCCCTCCCCCTCTACACATCAGACACCCTGCGAGGTAGGTGGGGCTGAGGGAGCTCTGAGAGAACTGCCCTTGAGGGAGCAGCTCTGAGAGAACTTGTGACTGACCCAAGGTCACACCAGCAGCTGCAAGTGGAGGAGTGGGGAATCAAACCCGGTTCTCCCAGATTACAGTCTGTGCACTTAACCACTACACCAAACCAGGTTCAGTCCCTGGCATCTCCAGTTAAAAAGATGAAGTAGTAGATGACGGGAAAGACCTCTGCCAGAGACCCTGGAGAGCTGCTGCCAGTCTGAGTAGGCAGTACTGACCTCAATGGACCAGGTGGTCTGACTCATTATTAGGCAGCTTCATGTGACTATGGCTCTGTGGTAGAGAACCCTCTTGGCATGCAGAAGGTCCCGGGTTCGATTGCAGGCATATCCATTTTGAAAAGGACCAGGCAGTAGGTGATGGGAAAGACCCCCCCCCCGACCCTGGAGACCCACTGCCAGTCTGAGCAGGCAATACTGAACTCGATGGACCAAGGAGGGGGTCTGATTCGGTACAAGGCTGTGTGTTCGAACCTCCCCATAAATCTTAAAAACAGAACTGAAGCAAAGCACAAAGGTTAACACGACATAACTGGAGAGCCCGTTTGGTGTCGTGGTTAGGGGCACGGGCTCTAATCTGGGAGAACCGGGTTTGATCCCCCCACTTCCTCCGCATGCAGCTGCTGGTGGGACCTTGGGTCAGTCACAAGTTCTCTCGGAGCTGTTCTCTCACGAGCAGTCCCCGAGAGAGCTCTCTCTGCTGAACTACCGACCTTCTGGCCTGCAGCTTACTTTTATTATTTATTACATTACATTTCTATACCGCTCCTTCCCGGAGGCTCGGAGCGGTTTACACCTATACATTTAATCGCCTAACTAGGGCCACATACATATCAGGGGCGATGGATGCCTTACCAGGCACCTACGCAGCGTAGGTCTTTCTGTGGCGGGGTCTTGCTAGGACCAGGCGGTAGTGTCCTTCGGCGGAGGTCTTTTTTCCGTCTCTTTGGCTCGGCTTCCTGGGATGGTCCTTTTATGGCACGCGGCTGCACGATGAGGTCGCAACTGGTCTCTGTCCCAGAGGCTCCGACCGTGCTTACGTCACCGCGCCTCCAATCGCCTCCCGAGTCGCCTGCCGTCTGCTGCCGATCCGTCACCAGGTTCTCATCGATTCACCGCATCGTCCAGCTTAGTGTCGTAACCACTGAGCCATCCGCCTGAGACTCTGGCAGAGCCGCTGCCAGTCTGAGTAGGCGATACTGATTTTGGTGGACCCAGAAGGGGTCTGAGTCGGTACAGGGCAGCTCGATGTGTGTTCGAACCTCCCCAGATTCACGCCTGCATCCTCGCAAACTCCCCAGAACCTGCATCCCCGCAAACAGCCAGCCCGGCTGGGCTTCTAGAGAAAAGAGCGCCACCTAGTGACCCGCCGGCATGACTTCCTGGAGGCTGGAGGTTCCACGGAGAGAGAATTCCCATCTGGGGAGTGACCTACCCTGACCCTACTTAGCACATGAAATCAGATAGGATCACAGGACAAGGTGGTACGGGATGCCGGGCCTGCGGATGACCTGTTTAAAGATCTTAAATGTCTCTGGAGATGATGTTTCCGCCTTTCCCCCTTCTGCTATGCGGAGTCTATGAGCCAGGGTGTGTGTGTGTGTGTGCATATATATATATATATATTTAAGAAAATCTAAATGTTAACTATACATTTGCCGATATCGTAATTTTGACAGGTGTTTCATCGTCCACGTGTTTTCAATCTGTGCCAATAATTAGAAGCTTTTATATTTCCCCCCCCCCCCCGCCGCCCTTTTCTGCTGAAACTATTTGTGCTCGACATGCCCATTTCGTTTTGTACATTTGCAGCTGGACAAAACGATTCGCGACGTTACTTGGACAAATTCTTCGGGACTGCGCTCTCTGCGGCGGCGTACAGTTTGCTGGAAGCTGGATCCTACTATGGAATTTTGCATCATCGAAGAAGAGAGAGGAGAAGAGATCGGATTTCTACCCCGCCCTTCACTACCCGAAGGAGTCTCAGAGCGGTTTCCAATCCCCTTTCCCTCCCCCTCCCCAAAACAGACACCCCCTGTGGGCAGTGTTCCCTCTAAGCTGAGTTAGTGTGAGCTAGCTCACAGTTTTTTTAGCCTCCAACTCACACATTTTGGTCTTCGCTCAGGAAGGATGGCTACAGAGCAAACGAATCTATGCAGTAGCCAAACTGCTCGCTCACAGGGGTGATTTCCTGCAGGAGTGCACAGGAGCAGAGCTCCGGCAGTAAAGAGCCCAGGGGGTGGGCACATGCAACAAGCCCCACCCCCTGCTCCCAGCAGCCCTCAGTCAGAGCAAGAAGCAGTCAGGTAAGTTGCAGAGTTCCCCCCGGCCCCCCAGTCCAAAAGAGTCCAGTGGCACCTTTAAGACCAAGTTTTATTCAGGTACAAGCCCTCCCTCCTCTGCGAGGACAGATCTGCTCTCCCTCCTCTGCGAGGACAGATCTGCACGTCCCCCCCCCCCAAAATAGCTAGCAATCTAAACCAGTCCAGTGGAGCCTGAGTGGTGGGTGCTGCCTTCCGACACAATTCCGGTAATGTCAGGGGGTGTGGCATACGCAAATAAGTTATGCTAATGAGTTATGCTAATGAGCGCATGGACCTCTTTTTCTACAAAATGACCCCTGCTCGCTCACAACTTTAATGCTAGTAGCTCACAAAGTAGAATTTTTGTTCACAAGACTCTACAGCTTAGAAGGAGCCTTGCCTGTGAGGTTGGTGGGGCTGAGAGAGCTCTTTCAAGGACTGCTCTTGAGACAACAGCTCTGAAAGAACTTGTGACTGACCCAAGGTCACACCAGCAGCTGCATGTTCTCCCAGATTAGAGTCCACGCTCCTAACCGCTATATCAGACTTGCTCTCCAGTTATGTCATGCTAACATTTGTGCTTTGCTTCAGTTCTGTTTTTTTAGATTTCTGGTTGGTTCTACAACCCAGGTCCTGTTTCATTGCTTATCAAATGTCCCATCCTCTTGATTGTATTGATTTCACTCTGTGTAATCCGCCTTGAACCCCAGTGAGAAAAGCAAACTATAAAGTAACATAAATTTAACCTTGTCTTTCCTCTCCAGGAGTGCTGGGCAGCATATTTCCTTTTATCTCCTTTATTTTATCCTCACAACAACCCTGTGAGGTGGGTTAGATCGAGAGTGTGGGAGCGGCCAAAGGTCATGCAGCGAGCTTCTTTTAAGCCTCTTTTTCTACGAAATGACCCCTGGTGTTCGTGTGTGTGTGTACCTGAAGATACCAGATATCTGAAGAAGTATTCTAGTTGCCTGGGGGTCAACAGTGGGAGGGCTTCGGGAGTTCTGGCCCCGCTGGTGGACCTCCCGATGGCGCCTGGGTTTTGGCCACTGTGTGACACAGAGTGTTGAACTAGATGGGCCATTGGCCTGATCCAACATTGGCGTCTCTTATGTCCTTATGTTGAGATCATGCCTTCTCTTATGTTCTTATGTTTTTACTAGCCTGAGACCCGTGCTTCGCTACGGTATTTAAGTTCGGCAGATTCAGTTATAATACTGATGATAATACTGATGATGTGAAGTCTGAAATAAGAACATAAGAACATAAGAGATGCCAATGTTGGATCAGGCCAAAGGCCCATCCAGTCCAACACTCCTAGAAAGAATGGCTCCTAGAAAGGTCCGTTACTATCTCCCCGAGAACATTCATTAACTCAATCGCCATGCTGGCTTTTTTTTGAAAAATGTCTATTCAGGAGTCTTGAATTGCTGATTTCTGTAATTGTCCTCAACTGTCTGCAGTCTCTTCTAACTGTGTTTTTACCTCAGAACAATTGAGTTCCACAGCTGAGCAATCAGAGGGAGGTGGGTGCAAGCAGGCAGGTTTTACCTCAGAACTCTGAGCTACATGGGCCCTGGTCACACGGGAGATTTTGGCCCGGGAGAGGGACGGATCGGGGGCGCAGCAAACAGGCGTGAGCACACCGCAACATCTGGGAATCGGCTCACACCCGTCCCCGATCCGTCCCTTCAGGCCAATAACGCGCTGTAAAAAAAAACCACCCCCAGAGGAGGACTTACCTGGGACGCCGCATCAAGCGCGACCATGGGATCGTCGGCGCGCTCTTCGTTTGTAGCAATCCCGGCTCCTGGCCGAACTGCGCATGCTCACACATGCGCAGTTCAGCTGCCTCGCTACCCTGTCAGTGGCTTCCCCCCGGCATCTGATCGTGCCAGGGAGGAAGTGCGCAGCGGCTCAGGGGATCTATGTGATCCCGCCGCCGCGTGTCTCTTTTGGTGCGGCTTTAAAAAGCCGCACTTTGCCCGTGTTCCCCCCCCCCTCCTGTGTGGCAGGGGCCACAGTTGACCAATTGGGGGGGGCAAGGAGGCAGCAGCCCGCCAGGCACATGGAAAACAATTGAGGGAATACAATTTGCCCCTTTTCAACCCCCTTAGGGTAACCCCCCTTTTTTCTTTACAAAAAATGCTTCTCATTTATGTTACATTTAAAAAGTGGGTCATAACGACATATTCAAAACACCATCCGAGCAATCAGATATTAAGCAAGTTCACATGAACCCATTTTCTAGAACCCACATTGTGAGAAGTTAAATAACCTAATGAAGGAAACCACTTTTCTATAAATTCGGGGTATATTTCCAGAGTGGGTGGGAGTGTGGCTAAAGCCATTGATGAGGCTGGGCTAGCAGCATCGCTAAGGTGATCCTGCTGGGGTGGCGTCCCTGATGGATTAAAGTACCCTGCCCCTGCTCCTACACCTGACAGACACCTGCCTGTGTGGTGTAAGGAGGGGGTTGTGTTTAAAGACATAGGGGAGGCTGGGCCAGCAGCAGCGCTAAGGCAATCCTGCTGAGCAAACCTCCCTGATGTCTGTAAGCATCCCACCCCCTCTCCTACTCCAGTGTAGAAGGGGGGGGGAGGAGTATTAGAAGCCACTGTAGAGGCTGGGCCGGCAGGATCACTAAGGCGTTACTGCTGGGGTAGGCTCCCTGATGGTTGTAAGCACCCTGCACCCACTGCTGCACCTAACAGACAGCCACCTGTCAGGTGTAGGAGGTGTGGAGGGCGTGTTTGAAGCCATGGGGGAGGCTGGGCTAGCAGCACTGCTGCACCTCACAGGTGGTTGTTGGCCATTCCTTTCCTCAGCTGTCATTAGCTCTCTGCAGCCTCCTGTAACTGTTTTTTTTCCACTCAAAACACTGAGCTCTGCAGCTGACCAATCAGAGAGTGGGGGGTGCAAGGAGGCAGCCGCCTGGGACAAAAGTGCAACTTTCCTTTACAAAATACATCAGTCCACCCTGATTGTCACCATTTCACAGGCGGTGGTGAGGGTAAGAGAAAGAGGCAAAGACACTCAAGCCAGCCAGCAGCAGAGACGAAATGTATCTGAGGGGTTTTTCGAGATGTAGTTTGATGTAGTGGCTAGAAGCATGAACTCTAATCTGGGAGAGCTGAGTTTGATTCCCCACTCCTCCATAGGAAGCTGCTGGGTGACCTTGGGCATGCCATAGTTCACTCAGAGCTGTTTGTTTATTTATTTATCGTTCGATTTATTACCCCGCTTGAACCCCCGCTAAGGGGTCTCTGAGCGGCTTACACTTTGAATCTCATACCTAATCTATGGGCACAGAACACAGGGTGGGGGCAGTCCCTATCAGCACCCAGTGGAGGTACCGGACGGTCTTCGGGTCGGCGTTCCTCGGCTCGATGTCTCTCGGCTGTCTTCTGGCTCCATTTCGAGGGTCACTCCTGCGGTGAGTCAGCCGGGCCCCTCCAACGTGCGGCGCGCTCCGGCGCGGCTGCAGCTCTGTCCTTCCGGCTCCGCCGCACCTGCGCCGTCCGCTTCCCCACATCGTCTGACTCCGCCTCTCCGCTGCCATCTGCTTCCGTCGTTCGAGCTGTACCGGGATGCCATCTTCCAGCCGCTTACTCGCCGCCTCGCCTCTCCACCAGTCTTTGACACTCCATCAACCCCCTTGATGGGGGAGGGTGCCCCCTACCCTCTAAGGTAGGTACCCATTCATCTACTTGCGCAAAGGTGTTAATCGGCGCTTTCGAACCGCTGGGTTGGC
>NW_015173695.1:7044-36529 GCF_001447785.1 Gekko japonicus | reverse complement strand
ATAAATCCAATCTCCTCCTCCTCTTCTTCTTCTTCTTCTTCTTCTTCTCCTCCTCCTCCACTCTCAGACTCTGAGTGAAGGACAGGGTATAAATCCAGTCTCCTCCTCCTCCTTCCTCCTCCTCCTCCTCCTCCTCCTCCTCCACCACCACTCTCAGACTCTGAGTGAAGGACAGGGTATAAATCCAGTCTCCTCCTCCTCCTCCTCCTCCTCCTCCACCACCACTCTCAGACTCTGAGTGAAGGACAGGGTATAAATCCAATCTCCTCCTTCTCCTCCTCTTCTTCTTCTTCTCCTCCACTCTCAGACTCTGAGTCAAGGACAGGGTATATATCCAGTCTCCTCCTCCTCCTCCTCTTCTCTCCTTTCAAACAGTGTCCCTGTTTGGCATCTTCTATTTCTCTGGAGGTATTTCAGCTTGGTAACATAATATCTCCCTTGGACACTGAGACATCGGAATGAAATACACGGCAACAGGATATTGCTCTTGACAGTGGCAATAGGGCTGGGTCCCCAAGCCTTTTCAGCCCACGGGCTCTTTTGGAATTCTGACATACCATGGCGGGGGCAGCCACGGAATGGGTCGCTGCAGCTGATCTTCCATCACACAGTGCAGATCCTGGCGGTGTGGTGGCAGCTGCCCCTCAAGCAGCATTGTTAAAAACCTGCACAGCCAATCAAATCTCCAATGCCTCGCTGGGCCGAAGGTCCATTCAGCCCCGCCCACTTTCTAAAAACACTCGGTGGGCAGCAAGAAAGGTGTTGGTGGGGTGCCACGTGGGGGAACCTAAGATGTGCCCTGGTATGCTGGCATACAACTCTGTGTTTCCAGTCTGGCTTGCCCCTATGCCCATTTTTGAGAGGACCAGGCCAAAGGCTGAACACACTGCCAAGTGGTTAAGAACATAAGAGAAGCCAGTGTTGGATCAGGCCAGTGGCCCATCCAGTCCAACACTCTGTATCACACAGGGGCCAAAAATACCAGGTGCCCTCAGGAGGTCCAGCAGTGGGGCCAGGACACTAGGAGCCCTCCCACTTTCCTCCCCCAGCACCAAGAATACAGAGCATCCCTTGCCCCAGACTGAGAGTTTCTACCTATACCTCGTGACTAATAGCCACTGATGGATCTCTGTTCCAGATGTTTATCCATAAGAACATAAGAGAAGTTAGTGTTGGATCCGGCCAGTGGCCCATCCAGGCCAACACTCTGTCACACAGTGGCCAAAAATATTAGGTGCCATCAGGAGGTCCACCAGTGGGGCCAGGAGACTAGAAGCCTTCCCACTATTGACCCCCCCCCCCAAGCACCAAGAATACAGAGGAACCCTTGGCCCAGAATCCCTATCTATACCTTGTGGCTAATAGCCACCGACGGACCTCTGTTCCATATGCTTATTTATAAGAACATAAGAGAAGCCAATGTTGGATCAGGTCAATGGCCCATCCAGTCCAACACTCTTGTGTCACACAGTGACCAAAAACACCAGGGGCCATCAGGAGGTTCAGCGGTAATTAATTAATTACTGCCTCAAGGTCACCCAGCAAGCTTCCATAGTACAATAAGGATTTGAAATTGGGCCTGTGATCACACACTCTAAGTAATCTACTTTCAATGTATGTTCTAATTGGGTTTTGCCAGTTCACATGGTAAAATCCAGTTGGAAAGTGCATCAAAAGTGGATTGGAAGTGGATTATTTAGTGTGTGTGATTGCAGCCTGGGTCTCCCAAATCCTAGTCCAATGCTCTAACCACTACACTACACTGCCTCTTGGTGAAGAGGTCTCCCCAGCATCCCGTTCCTGTGGCCTTTTTTCTTGGATTCTTTGAGTGAGCATTTTTCCAATGTGCTCACTAACTAAATCTTGATACTATCCTAGGTAACATTATGCTGTTTTGTAAGATGTGGGCAATGCAACTGCAGAACCTAGAGGGAGGGAAGATGTAAATAATCTGAAGGAATTGAAAACACATGCACCATGCTAAATATAGAACACGGATGGATGCTTCAGTCTGTGCAAACCTCATGCTCGAGAATTGGAACATCTTTTGCTTGCAATGTTCGTTTCCTGTCCAGGTGAGCACCTCATTCGATCACATGAATGGATTGATTCATAAATTAAAGTTATTGTACGGCAAAGTGTGTGGTATAGCCAGGAGATCCTAAGATTGTCTGGCAGCCAGAAGTTCTAGCTCTCTGAAATGTGAAACTACCTTCTATGGCACAGGTGTCAAACATGTGGCCCGGGGGCCGGATGAGGCCCCCGAAGGGCTTCCATCAGGCCTGTAGTGGAACTGGCCATCTCCTGCTTCCGGTTCTGCTGCTGCTGCATCATAGCTTGCTTTGCCAGACTCTCTTAATCACTCAGCCATTTCATGCTTTAACCTGGGTCCTAGAGTCAGAACTCTGAGCATGAGATTTCTGTGGTGAATGTCAACAAATCAAAAGTAGGTTTGCAGCTTACAGAGCTAATGTTTTATGCATGTTTTTATTTTATGTGGAAAAAAATCTTTGTGTTTGTGTCCTTTATACAGTTTATATCTCCTCTACCTGGCATTACATTTTATGACACACGTGGCCCGGCCCAACAAGGTCTCATTGATGTCAGATCTGGCCCTCGTAACAAAATGAGTTTGACACCCTTGTTCTACGGAATCAAGCCATTGATCCACCAAGGTCAGTATTGTCTACTCAGGCTGACAGCTGCTCTCCAGGGTCTCAGGTGGAGGACTTTCACATCACCTGCTTCCTGATCCTTTCAACTGGAGATGCCGGGGATTGAACCTGGGACCTTCTGCATGCTGTGTAGATGTTCTGCCCCTGAGACAGAGTCCCTCTCCTATCATGGCCCTAGTGACAGCGTTCAGTGGATTGGCTGGGCAGCTACTGGCTTATGTAGGCACGGAGAGTTGTGGTGGACAGGTCATTCCTCATTTAAAACTGTCAATGGGTGTGCTGCTTTCGAAACTGGTGGCATATATCACATTCGCACATTTTCAAAAGTACTGTTCCCAGCTGACAGTGCGAGAATGCACAAACTGTTTACAATCCACTTCTGAACACTGAGAGAACATGAATCTGCTTTGGTGTCATTTGGTGTGGTGGTTAAGTGCGCGGACTCTAATCTGGGAGAACCGGGTTTGATTCCCCACTCCTCCCCTTGCACCTGGCTGGATGGCCTTGGGCAAGCCGTAGTTCTGATAAGAGCTGTTCTTGAAAAGGAGCCGTTTCTGTCAGAGCTCTCTCAGCCCCGCCGACCTCATGGGTTTCTGTTGTGGGGAGGGGAAGGAAAAGGAGTTTGTAAGCCGCTCTGAGACACCTTTGGGTAGTGACGGGCAGGGTATAAATCCAATCTCCTCTTCTTCTTCTTCTTCTTCTTCTTCTTCTTCTTCTTCTTCTTCTTCTTCTTCTTCTTCTTCTTCTTCTTCTTCTTCTTCTTCTTCTTCTTCTTCTTCTCAGAGGAAACATTAGGAAGAACTTCTTCTTCTTCTCAGAACCAACGGGTTGAAATTAAATCAGAAGAGTTTTTGGCTAAACATTAGGAAGAACTTCCTGACAGAGGGGTTCCTCAGTGGAACAAGCTTCCTTGGGAGGTGGTGGGCTCTCCTCCACCAGTTTGGTGTCGTGGTCAGGGGTCATTTCGTAGAAAAAGAGCTAGGGGAACTCATTAGCATAACCCATTAGCATATGCCACACCCCCTGACATCAGGGGCCCGGCGGTGGACCTGCAAGGCCAGCGGGAGTGCAAGGAAGCCCCGCCAAGGCCCTCCCTGGCCCCAGGCAGGCAGGGGTGGGGAGAGGCGGGGAGGAAGCAACTTACCCTCCTGCCTCCTCCTGGCTGAATGAGGGCTGGAAGTGGGGCGGCCAGAAGCAGGGGGCGGGGCTTCGTCATGTGCCCCGCCCCCCTGCACCTCACCCGGGGGAACTGTGTTCCCCCGCGTTCCCCTCCGAAATGACCTCTGGTCGTGGTTAAGTGCACCAACTCTAATCTGGGAGAACCGGGTTTGATTCCCCACTCCTCCACTTGCACTTGGCCAGATGACCTTGGGCAAGCTGTAGTTCTGTTAAGAGCTGTTCTTGAAAAAGAGCAGTTTCTGTCAAGAGCTCTCTCAGCCCCACCGACCTCTCAGGGTGTCTGTTGTGGGGAGGGGAAGGGAAAGGAGTTTGTAAGCCGCTCTGAGACACCTTTGGGTAGTGAAGGGCGGGGTATAAACCCAATCTCTTCTCTTCTTCTTCTTTGGAGGGGGCGTGGCTCAGTGGAAGCGCCTCTGCTTTGAATGCAGAAGGTCCCAGGTTTGATCCCCGGCTTCTCCAGTTAAAAGGACCAGGCAGGAGGTGATGGGAAAGTCCTCTGCCTGAGTCCATGGATTGCCGCTGCGAGTCAGAGTTGACAGTAGTGAGCTTGATGGACTGATGGTCTGATTCAGTAGAAGACAAGTTCGTGTGTGCTTGTCTTTGTGAGTCAGGCAGGGAATGTGTGCCAGACTGGAATATATATGGACCAGGGCTCTTCTTGTAGCAGGAACTCCTTTGCATGTTAGGCGTCACACCCCTAATGTAGCCAATCCTCCCAGAGCTTACAGTAGGCCCTGTAATAGAGCTCTGTAAGCTCTTGGAGGATTGGCTACATTAGGGGTGTGTCGCCTAATATGCAAAGGAGTTCCTGCTACAATAGCCCTGGGCGACACACCCCTAATGTAGCCAATCATGGGTCCCTGCCACACGGTAAGAAAAAACCCGGGCAAAGTGCGGCTAATCAGAGCCGCACCAAAAGAAACACGCTGCGGCGGGATCACATTGACCTCCTGAGAAGTGGCGCATTCCCTCCCCGGCACGATCAGATGCCGGGGAAAGCGACGATGGGGAACGGGAGACTGCCGAACTGCGCATGTCTGAGCATGCGCAGTTCAGCAAGGAGCCGGGAATGCGCCGGCAGAAGGACGCGCCAGCGATCCCACGGCCGGCGTTGATGCAGCCGCGCTGGAAGAACCACCTCAGTAGGTGGTGTATTTTTGCTGCGCCTTTTCGGGGGTTGGGACGGATCGGGGACGGGTGCGCACCGCTTCCCAGATGTTGCGGTGAGATCGCGCCGGTTTGCTGCGCCCCCAATCCGTCCCTCTCCCGGGCCAAACCTTTACGTGTGACCGGGGCCCTGCAAGAGCTTACAGTAGCACCTGTAAGAAGAGCTCTGTAAGCTCTCGGAAGATTGGCGACGTTAGGGAGTGTGTCGCCTATATGCAAAGGAGTTCCTGCTACAAGAAGAGCCCTGGACACACCCCTAATGTAGCCAATCCTCCAAGAGCTTACAGTGGCCCCTGTAAGAAGAGCTCTGTAGGCTCTTAGAGGGTTGGCTACGTTAGGGGGTGTGTCGCCTAATATACAAAGGAGCTCCTGCTACAAAAAGAGCCCTGGGCGACACACCCCTAATGTAGCCAATCCTCCAAGAGCTGACAGTAGCCCCCGTAAGAAGAGCTCTGTAAACTCTTGGAGGATTGGCTACATTAGGGGGTGTGTCAGCTAATATGCAAAGGAGTACCTGCTGCGGTAGCTCAAGTGGTTAAGACGCTGAACTGCAGGCTGTGGAAGGTTGGTAGTTCAGCAGTTCGAGACCCGGGTGCCGCATGACGGAGTGAGCTCCCGTCTCTAGTTCCAGCTCCTGCCAACCTAGCAGTTCGAAAGCAAGAAATTGCAAGTAGATAAATAGGTACCACTTCGGTGGGAAGGTAACAGCGTTCCGCGCGCCTTGGTGTTTAGTCATGCCGGCCACATGACCACGGAAATGTCTTCAGACAGCGCTGGCTCTTCGGCTTGGAAACGGTGATGAGCACCGCAACCCTAGAGTCGGATTCGACTGGCTTTCGAGCAAGGGAACCTTTACCTTTACCTTTTTACCTGCTACAAAAAGAGCCCTGGGCGACACCCCCCCTAATGTAGCCAATCCTCCAAGAGCTCACAGTAGCCCCTGTAAGAAGAGCTCTGTAAGCTCTCAGAGGATTGGCTACATTAGGGAGTGTGTCGCCGAATATGCAAAGGAGTTCCTGCTACAAGAAGAGCCCAGCATATGGACACACAAGAACACATATAATTGTGAGCGACTCAGCATCCCTGTACATTGGGGGCACGGCAACACTCTAAGGGTGCATAGGGGTTCTTTCTTTGAATGGGGTGCCCCTCTTTGCCTTAACCTGAGAGCTGCTCTCTGACCCCTCCTCTCTCTGCCCCCACATGGCCTTCCATGCCTCTTCAGGTCTCTCCTGTAGATACGATGCTCTCATACTCCCCCCCACACGATGCCGGACAAGCTGGCCCTTTGTGACAGGGGAAAGTACTCTTTAGGTACTCTTTTGACTGCAACCTGAATGTGAATTGGAGGAGGATGTGGTACGAGGATGTGGCGGAATGGGGTACGAGAGCCAGTTTGGTGTAGCGGTTAGGAGCACGGACTCTAATCTGGGAGAAACGGGTTTGATTCCCCACGCCTCCACGTGCAGCTGCTGGTGTGACCGTGGGTCAGTCACAAGTTCTCTCAGAGCTGTTCTCTCAAGCGCAAGTCTCAAGAGAGTTCTCTCAGCCCCACCCACTGGGTATCTGTTGGGGGGAGGGGAAAGGAGTTTGTCAGCCACTCTGAGACTCCTTTGGGTAGTGAAGGTCGGGGTGTAAATCCAATCTCCTCCTCCTCTTCCTCCTCCTCCTTCTTGGATAAATGTAAGTTTGACCCTTTTTTGTGATATACTTCTTTGGGGGATTTATTTACTGCAGTCAGTATCACACTTCCTTTCTTTAAAAAATAAAGTTTTTTATTTTATAGAAGACAAACAAAAACAAAACAAACATACATACAAAAAACGGAGATTGTCGTTACATCATTAAATTGTCCATTTAGATACCTCTTACAATGTCTAATTATATTTTTAACTTGTTCCACCTTGCATTTTTTATATAAATCTTTTGCATATGGTTAAAAATACAGTTCTTATTTGCTTCTAGATAGGTTGCATGTCAATATGTTTTATTTATTGTATTCTTCAATCCATTTATAGAATCTTAACCATGTATTCTCAAAGCTTCCTTCAGTTTGCCCTCTTAACATTCAAGTTGATTTGTCCGTCTCTGCAGTTTCAAGCATTTTGTTTATAATTTCTTCTCTTGAAGGTACCTCATTTCTTCTGCAATATTTAGCAGATAGCATTCTTGCTGTTGTCACTACATGTATAATAAGATAGGAAGCTTGCTTTTTACAATTTTCTGGTAATATATTATATTAAAGTTCTGGTAGATAAGCTGCGGTGGCTCAAGTGGTTAAGACGCTGAACTGCAGGCTGTGGAAGGTCGGTAGTTCAGCAGTTTGAGACCCCGGGTGCCGCATGACGGAGTGAGCTCCCGTCTCTAGTTCCAGCTCCTGCCAACCTAGCAGTTCGAAAGCAAGAAATTGCAAGTAGATAAATAGGGACCACTTAGGTGGGAAGGTAACAGTGTTCCATGTGCTTTGGTGTTTAGTCGTGCCGGCCACATGACCATGGAAACGTCTTCGGACAGCGCTGGCTCTTCGGCTTTGAAACGGAGATGAGCACCGCAACCCTAGAGTCAGATTCGACTGGCTTTCGAGCAAGGGGACCTTTACCTTTACTTTACATAAGATATAGTACCTTAAAAATTTTTTTTGATTGACTGGGCAAAACTCTGCTATATTAACCAGATATCCCAATACCCGAAAATGCCCCGAAAATTCCGTTGGTCTCGTAGGTGCTCCTGAACTCAAATTTTGACCTACTGCCGAACAACATGGCTGCCTTCAAAAACTAGCCCTATGGTATGATCATAAGGTGGCGGGAGTCTAGCCCCCGGGCTATGGTGTACCTCCCACCCAACCCCTTGGGTTCCCACAGGGACAAGTCTCACCTTCGCAAAGCGACAGCAAAGACATCTGGAAGGCACGAATGTATAGGGCTTTGTTTGGGCTCCCGGTGACACAAAACGCCTCGCTCTTCGGGAGGGCACCGAGGCTAGAAAGACGGGACACTTCCAAACGGGTGGTCTTTGACCCCCACCCCCTCCCCCAGGCACACGTTTAATTAAAAATAAACACAAAGGGCCACAACGAAACACCTATAAAGGTGAATAGGGACATCGGTAAAGAAAACCCCTTTTTATGGCAGGGCTTACAGAATTAGGACAGGTGGGAATTCGGAGCGAGAGGTGTTTGTGGCCGGTGAGGGAAACACTTTGGCACCAGCCGGGGGGCGGGGAGAACCGAGGTTCTCACAGTTTCTCTACTCAGGTTTTGGCTGGGTACTCACTTTCTCCCAGCTTTCATTGGGTTATTTCTGTCTCTCAGAGGAACCATCATATCGAATCACTATAATGGCTCATATCCTACCACTTCGCTCAGCCAAGTTTAAGGTGTTTCTCCGGCTGACAGAGTCTTCCAGTTTTAGGAGCCAGTTTGGTGTCGTGGTTAAGAGTGCAGACTCTTAATCTGGGAGAACGGGGTTTGATTCCCCACTCCTCCACTTGCAGCTGCTGGATGACCTTGGGCAAGCCATCGTTCTGGCAGAGCTGTCCTTCAAAGGGCAGTTCTGCCAAGAGCTCTCTGAGCCCCACCTACCTCACAGGGTGTCTGTTGTGGGGAGGGGAAGGGAAAGGAGAGTGTAAGCCGCTCTGAGACTCCGAGTGAAGGGCCGGGGTATAAATCCAATCTCTTTTCTTCTCTTCTTCCTCGGAGGGGATGAGGTGGGGCAGGCTGTTATGATGAAGATCCATAGGCCAGGCCCGTAGCCAGGATTTTAAGGCTTGGGGGGCAAATTTTTTCCTGGTGGGGCTGAAGTTTTCAGAGGAGAAAGAAAAACCATGTAGCCAATAGAAAGCTGTGACCAGGATAGATCTCGAAATTGCGAGCTGTCGACCACTTCAGATGACAGCTCTCAGCTGCTGCAAGTTAATCACTTCTGCCAGCCGAAGCAACAGTTCTGATTACAAGCCACCAGTGCGGGGGGGATGACTTCTATAGTAAAAAAAGCTAACACTTAGGCAGAAGAACTCTCTTAAAGGAGGCCAGTTTCTTGACACAGAGTTAGAAGGGATCCTAGAGGTCACCTACTCCAACCCCCTTGCTCAGGGCGGGAATTAGTCAGCTACAGCACCCCACTCTGCTTAAAGGAGCCCACACCTTTAAAAATGTTTTTAAATGATTGAAAAAAGCATTTACGGTAGAAATTCTTGTGAGGCTGTGCCTTTTTTAAAGGAGGCGGAGCCCCTCAAAATCCCCACCGTAGCTATAGGCCTGCCATAGGCCAGAGGACAGATTCAAACTTGGCTGAAGGAAAGAGGAAGAGTGGATAGAAGGCAATAATAATCGCTATGTCACCTTCCCCACACAGGGCGTTTGACAAAGGAAAGGCTGGAGAAGGAGTCCTCGATGTGGTGCCCGCAGGCATCATGGCATTTGCCAACACCTTTCCTGGTGCTCATCAAGTGCTTTTAGAAAGTGGGCAGAGCCAGGTGACCTTTTACCCCTCAAAGCTTCTGACTGGTCACTGGAGATTTGATTGGACGTGCAGATGGTTTTTTAAAAAATGTTGCTTTGGCAGCAGCCACCCTCACAGCACCAGGGTCTTCCCTGTGGGACTGAAGATAAGCGGTGGCAGCCATTTTGTGGTTGGCTCCTCCTCCCGGGGCAGCCATTTTGTGGCCGCGCCCACCACACTGTGTCAGAGGTCCAGAAGTGCCCACAGGCTCAAAAAGGTTGGGGACCTCTGGACCCACAGAGAAGAAAGGAATGTCCCATTCGTGAAGTCAGAGTTGTGTTCTCAGGGAAGAATCCTCTGGTCGCTTCATCCATTTCACTGCTGGCTCCTCGACATGGTGTGGGTCGATGACATTATTAACTGCTCTATAGTTTCAGGTGGGAAGGCCTCAGAAGCCCTGACCTCTTCAGATCCCAGAAGCTAAGCAAGCAGGGTCAGCTGCCCTGGTTTCCTACTTGGATGGGAGGCCACCAGGGAAGTCCACGGTCACTACGCAGAGGTAGGCAGTGGCAAACCACCTTTGTACGTCTCTTACCTTGATGTGGTTGGCCCAGGCAAAGCCAATCTCATCAAGCTAAGCCGGGCTGGCCTCCCTGGTTCATACTTGGATGAGAGACCACCAAGAAAGTCCGGGGTTGCTATGCAGAGGCTGGCAATGGCGAACCACCTCTGCATGTCTCTTGCCTTGTTCTGGCTGGCCCAGGCTAGGCCGATCTCATCAGATCTCAGAAGCTTAAGCAGGGTCAGCTGCCCTGGTTTCCTACTTGGATGGGAGGCCACCAGGGAAGTCCAGGGTCGCTACGCAGAGGTAGGCAGTGGCAAACCACCTCTGTACGTCTCTTACTTTGATGTGATTGGCCCAGGCGAAGCCAATCTCATCAGATCTCAGAAGCTAAGCCGGGCTGCCCACCCTGGTTCATACTTGGATGAGAGACCACCAAGAAAGTCCAGGGTTGCTATGCAGAGGCTGGCAATGGCGAACCACCTCTGTACGTCTCTTACCTTGATGTGGTTGGCCCAGGCTAGGCCAATCTCATCAGATCTCAGAAGCTTAAGCAGGGTCAGCTGCCCTGGTTCATACTTGGATGGGAGGCCTCCAGGGAAGTCCAGGGTTGCTACGCAGAGGTAGGCAGTGGCAAACCACCTCTGTACGTCTCTTGCCTTGTTCTGGTTGGCCCAGGCTAGGCCGATCTCATCAGATCTTGGAAGCTAAGCCGGGCTGGCCACCCTGGTTCATACTTGGATGGGAGACCACCAAGGAAGGTTGCTATGCAGAGGCAGACAAGGGAAAACCACCTCTGAGTGTCTCTTGCCTTGACCCGGATAGCCCAGGCTAGCCTGATCTATTCCGATCTCAGTAGCTAAGCAGGGTCGAACTGAATTAGTATTTGGATGGGAGACCTCCAAGGAAACCCAGGGTTGCTACGCAGAGGCAAGCAATGGCAATCCATTTCTCATTGTCTCTGCCCTGATCTGGATGGGCCAGGCTGGCCTGGTCTTATCAGATCTCTGGAGCTAGGCAGAGCCGGCCCTGGTTGGCACTTGGATGGGACACCAGTGAGGAATTCCAGGGTTGCTATGCAGAGGCAGGCAACGGCACTCCACCTTTGAAAACCCTGCAGGGGTCAGCACAGATCAGCTGTGATTGACAGCACTCAGGGCTATTTTTGGGCAGGAACGCACAGGAATGGAGTTCCGGCTGGCTCCCGAGTTGGCCACGCCCAGCAGGAACTCATTAGCATAACAGGCCACACCCAACAGCAGAAACTCATTAGGATTGGCTACCTTAGGGGTGTGTGGCCTAACATGCAAAGGAGTTCCTGCTACAAAAAAAGCCCTGGGTTTTGACAACAAACAAGGTAAACAGAATAAGAAGGGAAAGGTGGGTGTGGCTGGATGACCACACTTCTGGTAACATGGGGGTGTGGCCTAATATGTGAATGAGCTGTGCTGTCAGGGGTGTGGCCTAATATGCTAATGAGTTCCTGCTGTTGGGTGTGGCCTATTATGCTAATGAGTTCCTACTGGGCTTTTTCTACAAAAAGAGCCCTGACGGCACTTCCCATCAGCAGCCTTTGGGTGGGTAGATCTGATGAAGCGTTGGCTCCTGGAAACATTTCCTGGTGATCTTGTTGTCTTCAAGGTGTTCCTGGGTGCGAATCTAGCTGTTCTACGAACAAGTGGCATCGCCTCAGTCATACCACCAATCCATTGGTCTCAGTCAGATGCCTGGAGCATAGATATATATGTTTTAATGCGGAATATAAGCATGTAAAATAAATAAGTCGTTGCCACATAGTCATCTTTTTAGTTAGCCATGGTGGGAACTCAGCCAGGGAATGTGTTCAGGTAACCCACATGCTCCGCTACTTTAAGAAAGAGGCCACCGGACTACGGACCTTTTTTCTTTGGTGTTGTGGGTTTAATTCCCCCACTCTTCCACTTGCAGCTGCTGGATGACCTTGGGCAAGCCATAGTTCTGTCAGAACTGTTCTCTCAAGAGCAGTTCTTGAAAGAGCTCTCTCAACCCCACCTCCCTCACAGGGTGTCTGTTGTGGGGAGGGGAAGGGAAAGGAGTTTGTAAGCCACTCAGACTCCTTTGGGTAGTGAAGGGCAGGATATAAATCCAATCTCCTCCTCTTCCTCCTCCTCCTTCTTCTTTGGTGTAGTGGTTAAGTGTGCAGACTCTAATCTGAGAGAGGGAATGGAAAGGAGTTTGTAAGCCGCTCTGAGACTCCGAGTGAAAGGTGGCGTATAAATCCAATCTCCTCCTCCTCCTTCTCCTCCTCCTTCTCCTCCTCCTCCTCCTCCTTTTATGAAGGCAAGGCCTGATCTGACCGTACCTGCAGTCGCTAGCAAACAGTTAACCCGCCATCCATTCTCTTTTGTATGCTGACATGGGTGGTGGTGGTGGTGGTGAGAGGAACCCGAGTGACTCCGGTCGGAAGCCAAGACCGGGAGCCACAACCCGTTCCAGCAAAGCCCGGCGACCGGCTAGGATTTCAGCGTCTTGTCCGCAAGGTTCCACAATTAAAATGTCTCCTGCTAAAGTTTCACGGGGGAAACAAAAGCCCTGATATTCCTCAGCCTTCCTTCCCTTCCCCCAGCCGCTCCCTCTAAAGGGAAGCAGTGGGAAACCTCGAATTTCTTGGCAGCCGCCCGGGGTCTGGCCTACTTTGCATAATTCTGCTCTGTCCGACAGCAGGGATACATATTCCTTCTCCTTCTCTGTTTCCCCACATTCCCCCCCCCACCGCCCAAGATCTTGGTATGTTCTATAACCGCAACCATGGCGTGTCCTCTGCACCTGGGCTGAAGCTGCTAGCAAGTACCTAGTTGTAAGGATGGGCGTGGATTGGTTTCGCTGTGGCTCAGTGGCAGAGCCTCTGCTCGGCATGCAGGAGGTCCCGGGTTCAATCCCCGGCATCTCCAGTGAAAAGGACCAGGCAGGAGGTGATGGGAAAGACCTCTGCCTGAGACCCTGGAGAGCTATAAAGAGGAGCTGTGGCTCAGTGGTAGAGCAGCGGCTTGGCATGCAGAAGGTCGCAGGTTCAATCCCCAGCATCTCCACTTGAAAGGATCACATAGGAGATGGGAAAGATCTTGACCTGAGTCCCCTGGAGAGCTGCTGCCCGCCTGAGTAGACATGGCTCAGTGGCAGAGCATTTGCTTAGCATACAGATGGTCCCGGGTTCAATCCCCGGCACCTCCAGTTAAAAGAATCAGGTAATAAGTGATGCATAAGACCTTTGCCTGAGTTCATGGAGAGCTGCTTCCAGCCTGAGTAGACATGGCTCAGTGGCAGAGCATCGGCTTGACATGCAGAAGGTCCCGGGTTCAATCCCCATCACCTCCAGTTAAAAGGATTAGGTAGCAGTGGATGGGAAAGATCTTGACTTGAATCCCTGGAGAGCTGCTGCCAGCCTGAGTAGACATGGCTCAGTGGTAGAGCATTTGCTTAGCATACAGAAGGTCCCGGGTTCAATCCCCGGCACCTCCAGTTAAAAGGATCAGGTAATAAGTGATGCATATAACCTTCACATGAGTTTATGGAGAGCTGCTTCCAGCCTGAGTAGACATGGCTCAGTGGCAGAGCATCAGCTTGGCATGCAGAAGGTCCCAGGTTCAATCCCCGGCGCCTCCAGTTAAAACAATCAGGTAATAATAAATAATAATAATAATAATAATAATATCTTTCGATTTATTCATCATTCAATCCTGCAGAGCTGTTGACTCTGAGCGATTTACAGTTACACATTGACGAGGGACTAACAATGATTGACGAGGGACTAACAATGTAAGGGAGGACAACATATAAATCTTTTAAGTCGCACACGTTTGCAGCCGACGGGGATTTTTGTTCAGCTGTAGGCTCAGACGTGTTCCAGACGGCAATCACTCGGCTTGGCTTGATGACGTCAGATTTTTCCAGGACTGCTTTTTGAGTCGCAGTGCCACACTGCTGCACTGCCACCGCCTGGCCGGATTGGCCCATCGCAGGCTTCTTGATGCTGAGGAGATCTTTCCAGGCTTCCGAGCTTCCGAGCTGGACGTTCCGTTTCGCCGGCTAACACCTCCCCCACCGGAGGAGGTAATAAGTGCTGCACAAGACCTTTGTCTGAGACCTCAGAGAGCCACTGCCAGTCTGGGTAGACAAGACTGACCTTCATGGCCGGATTCGGTATCAGGCAGCTTCAAGTGTGTGTTGATGTGTCGTTTAGCTGACTTTCTATATTGCTTTGGTTCTGTCTTCTCCTTGCAACACCGGGTTATAGCAATAGAGGCAACACCAGGGTGGAGCATCTACTTTCTCACATGAAGCTGCAATGGGCTCTGTTGAAAACCCCGTGGAAAATATACTCGCCAATACAATTCTGCTGGCATCTTTCATGCATCTTTGTTTACATAAGAACATGAGAGAAGCCAATGTTGGATCAGGCCAGTGGCCCATCCAGTCCAACACTCCTGTCACACAGTGGCCAGAGATACCAGGTGCCATCAGGAGGTCCAGCAGTGGAGCCAGGGCACTAGAAGCCCTCCCACTGCTGCCTCCCCCCCCCCCAAGCACCAAGGATTCAGAGCATCCCATGCCCCAGACCGAGAGTTCCTATCTGTACCTTGTGGCTAATAGCCACTGATGGACCTCTGCTCCATATGTTTATCCATAGGAACATAGGAGAAGCCAATGTTGGATCAGGCTAGTGGCCCGTCCAGTCCAACACTCTGTGTCACACAGTGGCCAAAAATACCAGGGGCCATCAGGAGGTCCAGCAGTGGGGCCAGGACACTAGAAGCCTTCCCACTATTGACCCCCCCCCAAGCACCAAGAATACAGAGCATCCCTTGCCCCAGAATCCCTATCTATACCTTGTGGCTCATAGCCACCGATGGACCTCTGCTCCATATGCTTGTCCATAAGAACATAAGAGAAGCCCATGTTGGGTCAGGCCAGTGGCCCATCCAGTCTAACACTCTGTGTCACACAGTGGCCAGAAATACCAGGGGCCATCAGGAGGTCCCCCAGTGGGGCCAGGACACTAGAAGCCCTCCCACTGCTGCCTCCCCCCCAAGCGCCAAGAAGACAGAACATCACTTACCCCAGACCTAGAGTTCCTACCTATACCTTGTAGCTAAGAGCCACTGATGGACCTCATGTTAGTGGCACCAAGAACAACTATGGATACCCGCAGGCAGCCAGGAAAGAGCCCCTGAAGGGATACCACTCGGCATCTTTTTATTCTCTTAATGAAGCGTCCCCGCCTGCCCCAGCCCTCTTGCAGAACTGGAAACAGATGCAGCCTCTGATGATAAGCGTGCAAAAAAGAGACGCCCTGTGAGCAATGCTCCCTTCTCAGCTGTGGAGTCCCGTGAGCAGAAATTCTACTTTGTGAGCGACTGCCATTAAAGTTGTGAGCCAGCGATTTGGCTGCTGCATCGGTTGGTTTTCTCTGGAGCCCTCCTTCCTGAGCCAAGGGGGAAATGGGTGAGCCGGCGGCTAAAAAATTGTGAGCTGGCTCACACTCACTCAGGTTAGAGGGAACTCTGGCCCCGTGTGATGTCCAGCAAGGAAGTTGTATCTCGGGAGGGTGGGATTGTCTGAGAGAACAGCCTGACTGTGGGCCCGTGGACAGTTGAGTGAGAGCATCTGTAACCAGGGGTCATAAGAACATAAGAACATAAGAGACTCCAATGTTGGATCAGGCCATAGGCCCATCCAGTCCAACACTCTGTGTCACACAGTGGCCAGAAATACCAGTGCCATCAGGAGGTCCAGCAGTGGGGCCAGGACATTAGAAGCCCTCCCACTGTTGACCCCCCCCCCAAGCACCAAGAAGACAGAGCATCACTTGCCCCAGAGCCCCTAGCTATACCTTGTGGCTAATAGCCACTGATGGACCTCTGCTCCATATGCTTATCTAATTCCCTTTTGAAGCCGTCCATGCTTGTAGCACCCACCACTTCCTGTGGCAGTGAATTCCATGTGTTAATCACTCTTTGGGTGAAGAAGTACTTCCTTTTATCCGTTCTAACCCGACCGCTCTGCAGTTTCATGGAGTGCCCACGAGTTCTTGTATTGTGAGAAAGGGAGAAAAGTACCTCTTTCTTTACCTGCTCTTTCCCATGCATAATCTTATAAACCTCGATCATGTCACCCCTCAGTCGTCTTTTCTCCAAGCTAAAGAGCCCTAAGCGCTTTAACCTTTCCTCATAGGGAAAGTGTTCCAACCCTTTTATCATTCGAGTTGCCCTTTTCTGCACTTTTTCCAAAGCTATAATATCCTTTTTAAGGTGTGGTGACCAGAACTGCACACAGTATTCCAAATGAGGTCTCACCATTGATTTATATAGGGGCATTATTATATTGGCTGATCTGTTTTCAATACCCTTCCTAATAATCCCCAGCATAGCATTGGCCTTCTTTATTGCAGTCACACACTGTCTCGACATTTTCAGTGAGTTATCCACTACAACTCCAAGATCTCTCTCTTGCTCAGTCTCTGCCAGTTCAGACCCCATCAATGTGTATTTATATTTAGGATTTTTGGCTCCAATGTGCATCACCTTGCACTTGGCCACATTGAACCCCATTTGCCATGTTGACGCCCACTTGCCCATCTTTGACAGATCCCTTTGGAGTGCCTCACAATCCTCACTGGTTTTCACCACCTTGAACAACTTTGTATCATCCGCAAATTTAGCCACTTCACTGCTTACTCCCATCTCCAAATCATTAATGAACAAGTTAAAAAGCAGTGGACCAAGTACTGATCCCTGCGGTACCCCACTGCTTACCACCCTCCACTGAGAAAATTGCCCATTTATACTCACTCTCTGTTTTCTATTAATTAGCCAGTTTTTGATCCATAAAAGGACTTGTCCTTTTATCCCATGATTTTTGAGCTTACTTATGAGCCTTTGATGAGGAACTTTATCAAAAGCTTTCTGGAAGTCAAGGTAAACAATATCTATTGGATCCCCCTTGTCCACATGTTTGTTCACCCCCTCAAAGAACACTAATAGGTTAGTGAGACAAGATCTTCCCTTACAGAACCCATGTTGAGTCTGCCTCAATAGGTTTTGTTCATCTATGTGCCTACTAATTCTTTCCTTAATAATGGTTTCCACCAATTTACCCGGTATCGACGTCAGACTGACTGGCCTGTAATTTCCCGGATCTCCTCTGGAACCCTTTTTAAAGATGGGAGTGACATTAGCTACCTTCCAGTCCTCAGGAATGGAAGCTGATTTGGAGGGGTCATTTCCTGCGGGAACACACAGGAGTGGAGCTTTGGCAGTAAGGAGCCCAGGGGGCGGGCACATGCAACGAGCCCCGCCCCCTGCTCCCAGCAGCCTTCAGTTGGGCCATGAGGAGCAAGAAGCAGCCAGGTAAGTTGCAGAGCCCCCCCTCCCAGCCCGCCTTCAGGTACAAGCTCTCCCCCCTCTGTGAGGGCAGATTTGCACGTCCCCCCCCAATAGCTAGCAATCGAATACAGTCCAGTTGCACCTTTAAGACCGAGTTTTATTCAGGTACAAGCTCTCCCTCCTCTGTGAGGACAGATCTGCACGTGTCCCCCCCAATAGCTAGCAATCCAAAACAGTCCAGTGGAGCCTGAGCGGTGGGTGTTGCCTTCTGACACACGTCCGGTGATGCCAGGGGGCGTGGCATATGCAAATAAGTTATGCTCATGAGTTATGCTAATGAGCTCCTGCACCTCTTTTTCTACGCAATGACCCCTGGATGGCATCATGTCGGCAATGTCGAGGCGAAACTCTACTTTTGGGGCAAAACTATGGTAAAAACGGCTACAAGCCGTAGAGTTTTGCCCAAAAAGTAGAGCATCACCCCTGACGTTGCCAGCTCAATGACGTCACTTCCGGAAGTGATATCAGCACATCACCAACATTGCCTGGGGATGTCTGTTTGGGGGCCAGGGTTCCCACAAAACCGGAGGATCCCCACTGGAGCCCCAAAAACCAGGGGATCCCCCGCCACTCTTGTCTAGGAGCTCTCCGCTCCCTCCCCTGTGACCCGTCTCCTTATTTAGAGTTGCCAGATCTGGGTTGTGAAATTCCTGGAGATTTTGTGGGTGGGGTTTGGGAAGGGGAGGGGCCATAGTGCCACTGAATACTCCTTCTGAGAAGTGGTCGTTCTCCCCTCCCCCCTCAGTCGTGATGGCAACACTCATGGCTCTGCCCTCCTCTCTCTCCCCGTTTCCTAGATCAGGGCAGGTGCAAGGAATGCTGGGATGTGTAGTTTTTCCAGCGTGCCTGGCATTACTGAGAAAACTCCCAGCGCTCTTGGGACCTGTGACCCTAACCCAGTGTCCAGGCAACCAATGCTCCCTCTAAGCTGCGGAGTCTTGCGAGAGAACATTCTACTTTGCGAGCGACTGGCATTAAAGTTGTGAACAAGTGATTTGGGCTGCAGCATAAATTAGTTTGCTCCGGAGCCAGTTTGGTGTAGTGGTTAAGTGTGCGGACTCTAATCTGGGAGAACCCGGTTTGATTCCCCACTCCTCCACTTGCACCTGCTGATGTGGCCTTGGGTCAGTCACAAGTTCTGGCACAGCTGTCCTTGGAAAAGAGCAGTTTGTGTCAGAGCTCTCTCAGCCCCACCCACCTCACAGGGTGTCTGTTGTGGGGAGGGGAAGGGAAAGGAGTTTGTAAGCCGCTCTGAGACTCTGAGTGAAGGGCGGGGTATAAATCCAATCTCTTCTTCTTCTTCTTCCTGAGCTAAGACAAAAACGGGTGAGCTGGAGGCTAAAAAACCTGTGGGCTAACTCACACTAACTCAGCTTAGAGGGAACACCACAGGCAACCCTAACCCAGGCCGACGACCAGGACCAGGGCTTTCTCGGTGGTGGCCCCATCCTCATGGAAAGAGCTCCCGGAGGAGATCAGACCCCTGTGGGACCTCTTACAGTTCCACAGGGCCTGTGAAACAGAGCTCTTCCACCAGATTTTTGGAAGCCGTCGCCACCACCAATGAAGAACATCAGATGGTTGAATGCGAGAGGGCCCTGGATTCTGGAAATTGCCACCACTGCACGGACGATCAAAATGAACACTGTGAGCTGACTGCGAGCTGAGAACTCTGGATAATGGCTGCCACCGTCATACGAACAACAACGGCTACTAGCACTTTATTATGGTTTTAGAATTGTTTTAATTGTAACTTTTATTTCAATGTAACTTAGCTGTTTTTAGGGGCCGCAGTGGCTCAAGTGGTTAAGACGCTGAACTGCAGACTGGAAGACTGGTAGTTCGGCAGTTCGAGACCCGAGTGCCGCATGACGGAGTGAGCTCCCGTCTCCGGCCCCAGCTCCTGCCAACCTAGCAGTTCGAAAGCAAGAAATTGCAAGTAGATAAATAGGTATTGCTTTGGTGGGAAGGTAACAGCGTTCCGTGTGCCTCGGCGTCTAGTCATGCCGGCCACATGACCACGGAGAGGTCTTCGGACAGCGCTGGCTCTTCGGCTTGGAAACGGAGATGAGCACCGCATCCCTAGAGTCGGATTCAACTGGCTTTCGAGCAAGGGAAACCGTTATCCTTTACCTATCTGTTTTTATCAGATGGGAGGGCGGGGTAGAAATTCGAAAAATAAATGAGTAAATAAATAAAATAGTGTATGTGCACTAGGGTTGCAAACTCCAGGTTGAGAAATTGCTAGCGATTTGGGGGTGGAGCACGAGGAGGGTGAAGTTTGCGGAGTGGAAGGACCTCAGCGAATTATAATGTCAGAGTCCCCCCTCCAAAGAATGCAGTGCCCCCCCCCCCGGGGAGCAAACTTCTGTAGTCTGAAGATCAACCGTAATTCCAGGAGATCTCCAGGCCCCACCTGGAGGCTGGCAACCTGACCACTAGCCACCATTTCAGCGTCTAGGGTTAAGAGGCAAGCAGCCAAGATGTGTATACGCTCTGTTCTTCTCCGGACCTCCCTGCTCCTGTCCCGGGGGGATGCAAAGTGCATTCTGGGAGATCGTCCAGAAATCCATTCATCAATGGAAATCAAAGACGGCCCCCGGGCAGCCGTTGCCACGGAACCACCAGGCAAAAAGCCCCCCTGCCCCCCCCCCCCCCCTGAACATTTTCTGGATGAAAATAGGGACACGCTTTGGCGTGTATAAAGCCCCCGTTGTGATGCCGACGGTCACTCTGGTGTGACGAGTGGCGAAAGGCGTTGCGTTGCATGCGCGTGCTCTGCAGAAATGGGGTTCTGAAATGACTTCTTAAGGAATATGCGCTGACCATCAACATTTCCTTTTTTATTAAAAAAATAATAAGGAAGTTTAATCTCACAACGGATGCAGTCCTCAGCAGAGTATAATGCCAGGGTCTTCCCTCCAAAGAGCCAGTTTGGTGTCGTGGTTAAGTGTGCGGACTCTAATCTGGGAGGGCCATGTTTAATTCCCCACTCCTCCACGTGCAGCTGCTGGATGTCCTTGGGCAAGCCATAGTTCTCTTAGAGCTGTTCTCGCAGGGACAGTTCTTGAAAGAGCTCTCTCAGCCCCGCCTACCTCACAGCAGGGCTATTTTGGGGCAGGAACGCACAGGAACGGAGTTCCAACTGGCTCCCGAGTTGGCCACGCCCAGCAGGACCTCATTAGCATAACAGGCCACACCCAACAGCAGAAACTCATTAGGACTGGCTACACTAGGGGTGTGTGGCCTAACATGCAAAGGAGTTCCTGCTACAAAAAAAGGCCCTGGGTTTTGACAACAAACAAGGTAAACAGAACAAGAAGGGAAAGGTGGGTGTGGCTGGATGAACAGACTTCTGGTAACATGGGGGTGTGGCCTAATGTGCTAATGAGCAGTGCTGTCAGGGGTGTGGCCTAATAGGCTAATGAGTTTCTGGTGTTGGGTGTGGCCTATTATGCTAATGAGTTCCTGCTCGGCTTTTTCTACAAAAAGAGACAGGGTGTCTCTTGTGAGGAGGGGAAGGGAAAGGAGTTTGTAAGCTGCTCTGAGACTCCGAGTGAAGGGCGGGGTATAAATCCAATCTCCTTCTCCTCCTCCTTCTTAGGTGCTCTGGGGGGGATGCTCTAGGCCAGGATTAGCCTAGAGCATCCCTGACAAGGGTTTGTCCAGCTGCTGCTTAAAGACTGCCAGTGAGGGGAAACTCCCCACCCCTCTAGACAGCTGATTCTTATTGAGTATCCTTGAGAGTCTATGGCTTAGGTTGGGGAAAGGAAGTTTGTTGACATATAACCGTATAAAGCATGCCCAGTGTTGCCAACCTCCAGGTGGGGCCTGGAGATCTTCCAGAATCACCACATCTCCAAACTATAGAGATCAGTCCCCCTTAGGGCTAACAGCCTCCAGGTAGAACAAAGTTGGTGCCCACTGGCACCATCGAGACCAACAAAGTTTCGTATTCATATTTCGTATTTCAAAGTTCGTATTTGAAAAATTCGTGTGCGTGCAAAGGAAAGCTCATACCTTGAATAAAACTTTGTCGGTCTTATTTTTTCCCCCTTCAAATTTTTATGTATGTTGTCTTACATCATTCTTAACAGATGTATCGCTTACAATAAAGTTGTTACCATTCTTTTGAGTCTATTACATTACTTCTCAGTCTATTCCATCTTTCTTTAAATATATTATCATCTTTTCCTTGTACAATCAATGTCAATTTGTCCATCTCTGCTATCTCACACAGTTTATATATCCATTCTTCTCTTGAGGGTATTTTTTTCTTGTTTCCAGTACTTAGCAAAAACAATTCGAGCTGAAGCTAACATATATGTTATCACATATTGATTTATTTTATTACAGTGATCTGGTAAAATATTTAACAAATAAATCTGTGGTAAGTAAGGTAAGTCTATATTCAGAATTTCACATATAGCTTTATGTATTGTATGCCAGTATTTTTGTGTTATACTACACCTCCACCACATATGGTAAAAAGTACCAACATTATATTTACATTTCCAGCAGGTTTTTTTGAGGCATTCGTGTAACACTTAGCTATTTTATCTGGTTTGTATTTGAAAAATTCGTGTGCGTGCACACAAAAGCTCATACCTCGAATAAAACTTTGCCAGTCTTCAAGGTGCCCCTGGGCTCTGAATTGGTTCTGCTGCTTCAGACCAACACGGCTGCCGACCCGGATCAACCTCCAGGAAGGGGCTGACGATCTCCTGGGATTCAGGTATGGCCAGGTATGGCCAGGGTCCGGCATACCTGAGGGACCGCCTTTCCCCACACAGGTCCCAAAGAGCACTTCGGTCCGGGTCTCAACATCGTCTTGCAACCCTGGGCCCTAAAGAGGCCAGGCTTGCTGCCACAAGGGCCAGATCCTTTTCGGTGGCGGCTTCTATCTGGTGGAACGAGCTCCCGGAGGAGATCAGGGCCCTGCGAGACCTGTTACAGTTCCGCAGGGCCTGTAAGACGGAGCTCTTCCGCCAGGCTTTCAAATAGGAGCCGCCGCCACCACTACTACCACCAACAGGGGCCTGCACAGCAGCACCGCTGGATGAGGCTGATTGGCCAATGAACACCGGGGCCACAGCATCCTCCCTTTTTGATTCAAGGGTATGTGCAATAGGGAGAGAGAGTGTCAGTCACACGGGATCCTTGGGCGTTGCCCACTGTATTTAACTGTTTTAAAATGTTTTATTGTGTTTTTATTGCACTGTGTGCCTTTACTGTGGAACTATGGTGTTGCATTGCACCCGTATATTGTAAGCCGCCCTGAGGGCGGGGAGGGTGGGGTATAAAATAAATAAATAAATAAATAAATAACTGGTCTCCCGAGATTGCGATCAGTTCACCTGGGGAAAATGGCTGCCTTGGAAGGTGAACCCTATGGCATTATACCCCACTGAAGTCCCTCCTCTCCCCGAGCTCCACCCTTCTGAAGCTCCACAACCAAAATCTCCAAGTATTCCATAGCCTGGAGCTGGCAACCCTAGTCCCCCTGGAGGAAATGGCTGTTTGGGGAAGGCTGAACTCTGTGGCATTGTACCGCACTGAGGCATCTCCCCTCCCTGAATCTCTCAGGCTCCAGATGCACATATCCAGGAATTTCCCAAGCTGCAGTTAGAGACCTTAAACAGGCCCCCAATCCCCAGTGACTGATGAGAGACAGGCAGGGGTCATTTTGTAGAAAAATAGGTGCAGGAGCTCATTAGCATAACTCATTAGCATGACTTATTTGCATAGGCCATGCCCCCTGACGTTGCCGGAAGTGTGTCAGAAGGCAACACCCACCGCTCAGGCTCCACTGGACTCTTTTGGATTGCTAGCTATTGTGGGGGGGAGGTGCAGATTTGCCCTCACAGAGGAGGGAGAGCTTGTACCTGAAGGCTGGCGGCAGGGGGGGCTCTGCAACTTACCTGGCTGCTTCTTGCTCCTCGTGGCCTGACTGAGGGCTGTTGGGAGCAGGGGGCGGGGCTTGTTGCATGTGCCCTCCCCCTGAGCTCCTTACTGCCAGAGCTCCACTCCTGTGCGCTCCTGCAGTAAATGACCCCAGGAGACAGGTACCAAGATATCGGGACAGTCCTTCATAAAGAGGGATGGTCAGAGAATGTGCTGTTCAGCTATTTGGGATAGATCAATGACATTTCTGGGAAGCAGTAGCACATTACGTGATTGCTTTGTCGGGGGGGGGGGACTAGAACTCGCCAGAGGGTCTAGAACTTGAGGGCATCCAATGAAGCTGATAGGCAGTAGGTTCAAGTCGGACAAAAAGAAATACTACTTTATACAGAGTGATTAAAATGTGGAAGCCACTGCCACAGGATGTAGTGATGGCCATAGAAACAGATAGCTTTAAAGGGGGATTAGATAGATTCATGGAGGACGAGTCTATTGGCTACTAGCCATGGTGACTGAGGGGAACCTCCACATTCAGAGGCAGTCAACCTCTGAGTCCTAGAGCCAGGAGGCAACATCTGGGGAAGGCCTCGGCCTCTCTGCCCTGTTGTTGGCCCACCGGAGGAACTGTCTGGCCACTGTGTGAGACGGGATGCTGGACTAGATGGATCCTCACTGGTCTGATCCAGCAGGGCTCTTCTGAAGTTCTTATCAGGAGAAGGCCTTGGCCTCTCTGCCCTGTTCTTGCCCCTCCAGAGGAACTGGCTGGCCACTGTGTGAGACAGGATGCTGGACGAGATGGACCCTCACTGGTCTGATCCAGCAAGGCTCTTTTGATGTTCTTGTCAGGGGAAGGCCTCGGCCTCTCTGCCCTGTTGTTGGCCCTCCTGAGGAACTGGTTGGCCACTGTGTGAGATGGGATGCTGGACTGGATGGACCCTCATTGGTCTGATCCAGCAGGGCTCTTCTGATGTTCTTGTGGGACAGGTAAATTCTCTGGGCCTGATCTAATGAATCCACTTCATGCTCGCATATGGAACTGTGCATGTTTTTCAACTTTGGCGAAGGGAAGTAAATGGCAAACTTGTAGTTGGAAGTGAAAAGGATGAACGGATGCGGCTGCTGGCATTTTCTTTCCGATTCCACATGTTATTATTGTCAGTGGTTTTTGCCTACCTCAGTATTGTGGTTGTCAATTATGCTGTTGTTACTTTGGTTTTTTCTTACATCGTATTTTACTCCATTTATGACGTTTGAATGCCACTAATGCACAAGTAGCATCGTTATTAAAGAAACATTGTTATTAAAGGGAAAGCAAAGAAGCAGAGAACGGTGAAACTCAAGATTCAGACATTCATTTCCCACAGGAGGTCATTTAAATTGAAAGGGGGGTGATGACAATCCAGCAAACTTGAGAAGTTTGGTTGCTGCAACCCTCCTGTGGGGTGATGTTGATATAGAATGAGCGTCCCAAACCTTTTTGAGCCTGAGGGTACCTTTGGAATTCTGCCACAAGAGACGTAGCCAACCACAAAATGGCTGCCATAGGAAGAAGAAGAGAGAAGAGAGTGGATTTATACCCCACCCTTCACTACTCGAAAGAGTCTCCGAGCGGCTTGCAAATCTCCTTTCCCTTCCCCTCCCCAGAACAGGCACCCTGTGAGGTAGGCGGGGCTGAGAGAGCTCTGACAAAAACTGCCCTTGAGAGAACAGCTCTGACCAGGGGTCATTTCGTAGAAAAAGAGCTAGGGGAACTCATTAGCATAACTCATTAGCATATGCCACACCCCCTGACATCAGGGGCCCGGCGGTGGACCTGCAAGGTCAGCGGGAGTGCGAGGAAGCCCCGCCAAGGCCCTCCCTGGCCCCAGGCAGGCAGGGGTGGGGAGAGGCGGGGAGGAAGCAACTTACCCTCCCTCTTCTCCTGCCTCCTCCTGGCTGAATGAGGGCTGGAAGCGGGGCAGCCAAAAGCAGGGGGCGGGGCTTCGTCATGTGCCCCGCCCCCTGCACCTCACCCGGGGGAACTGCGTTGCCCCGTGTTCCCCCCCCGAAATGACCTCTGGCTCTGACAGAACTTATGACCAGTGTTCCCTCTAAGCTGAGTTAGTGTGAGCTAACTCACAGTTTTTTAGCCTCCAGCTCACACATTTTTGTCTTGGCTCAGGAAGGAGGGCTCCAGAGCAAACTAATTTATGCAGTAACCAAATCGCTCGCTCACAGCTTTAATGCCAGTAGCTCACAAAGTAAAATTTTTGCTCACAAGACTCCACCGCTTAGAGGGAGCATTGCTTATGACTGACCCAAGGTCACACCAGCAGCTGCATGTGGAGGAGTGGGGAATCAAAACCGGTTCTCCCATATTAGAGTCCATGCTCCTAACCACTACACCAAACTGGTGAGCTCCCCCTCCCTGGCCGTCTTTAAGCAGCGGCTGGACAAACACTTGTCAGGGATGCTTGAGGCTGATCCTGTATGGAGCAGGGGGTTGGTCTAGATGACCTCTATGGACTCTTCCAACTTTATGATTCTATAAGCACTTTTGCAAAAGGACGCTGGACTCGGTAGGCCTTAGGTATGATCCACCAGGGCCGCCACTGATTCTGTGTCATGAATCATGAGCAATAAAAAGAAAGGGTGAGAATGTACACAAAAGAAAACAAGAGCACCAACAGCCCAGCAGGTCGAGGTTAAGGCCCGACTCACATGGGGGACAGGAAAAAAAGAGAGAAAACGGATATTAATTTTTAATGTGGTGGAGGTGACGGAGAAATGTGTTCTCGGCTTCGGAGGAAGAAGGGTTGCCGGCCACAGGACGCGTTTCTTTGTGCTCGGTTCAGCTGTCGGAGCTGCGGTTGGTAGGGCGGCGTTTGCTTTGGCTCTGTGGGGATTTGCAGGTTGCCACACATAAAAGGGGGGGCCTGATTGAAGGGTGGGATATCGACTGAGACCCTCCTTTCCCCACCCAAGCAGAAACCCGTTCCCCCAACGCCACCCGCGCGATGCCTGTCAGGGCTCTTTTTGTAGAAAAAGCCCAGCAGGAACTCATTAGCATAATAGGCCACACCCAACAGCAGAGACTCATTTGCTTATTAGGACACACCCCTGACAGCACAGCTCATTAGCACATTAGGTCACACCCCCATGTTACCAGAAGTGTGGTCATCCAGCCACACGCACCTTTTGCTTCTTATTCTGTTGACCTTGTTTGTTGTCAAAACCCAGGGCCCTTTTTTGTAGCAGGAACTCCTTTGCATGTTAGGCCACACACCCCGAATGTAGCCAATCCTAATGAGTTTCTGCTGTTGGGTGTGGCCTGTTTTGCTAATGAGTTCCTGCTGGGCGTGGCCATCTTGGGAGCCAGCGTTCCTGCATGTTCCTGCCCAAAAATAGCCCTGCGGGGTATAAATCCAATCTCTCCTCCTCCTCAGGACTGATCCTGCTGACCCTGCTCCCTTGGTGTTGTCCTATCCAAAAGAAGGGCAGGGTATAAATCCAATCTCCTCCTCCTCCTCCACCGCCACTGCTTCTTCTCCTTCTCCTTCTTCTTCTTCTTCCTGACCCTGCTTACCTTCCAGGATCTGTTGAGATGGAGCTAGACTGGACTTCCTTGGTGGTCTCCCATCCAAGTACAAACTAGGGCCAGCCCTGCTTGCCTTCAGAGATCTGATGACTGTAGGATAGCCTGGGCCATCCAAGTCTAGGGAAGGGACACACAGAGGTGGTTTGCCATTGATCGCCTCTGCGTGGCAACCGTGGACTCCCTTGGTGGTCTCCCATCTAGGAGAAGGGCAGGGTACAAATCCAATCTCCCTCCTCCTCCTCCACCGCCGCCGCTGCTGCTACTTCTTCTTCTTCTTTGGGCTGACCCTGCTTACCTTCCAAGATCTGATGAGATGGAGCTAGACTGGACTTCCTTGGTGGTCTCCCATCCAAGTACTATCCAGGGCCAACCTTCCAAGTTCTGATGACTCTAGGAAGCAAAAGACACACAGAGGTGGTTTGCCATTGACTGCCTCTGTGGGGCAACCCTGGACTTCCTTGGTGGTCTCTCATCCAAGTGCTAAGCAGGGCTGACCCTGCTCAGCTTCCGAACCCTGACCAGATCAGGCTACCCTGGGGCACCCAGGCCAATACAAGAGATGTTCAGAGGTGGTGTTCCATTCCCTGCCTCTACGTAGCAACCCTGGACTTCCTTGGTGGTCTCTCATCCAAGTGCTAAGCAGGGCTGACCCTGCTCAGCTTCCGAACCCTGACCAGATCAGGCTACCCTGGGGCACCCAGGCCAATACAAGAGATGTTCAGAGGTGGTGTTCCATTCCCTGCCTCTGCGTAGCAACCCTGGACTTCCTTGGTGGTCTCCCATCCAAGTGCTAAGCAGGGGCAACCCTGCTCAGCTTCCAAACCCTGACCAGATCAGGCTATCCCAGGGCACCCAGGTCAATACAAGAGATGTTGAGAGGTGGTGTTCCATTTTCTGCCTCTGCGTAGCAACCCTGGACTTCCTCGGTGGTCTCCCATCCAAAGGCTAAGCAGGGCCAACCCTGCTTAGCTTCTGAGATCTGATGAGATCAGGCCAGCCCGGAACCCCCCGGATCAGGGCAGTGACCTCGACCTTCTCTCAGATCTCACCGTGGCTGATGTGTGCACGCTTCCAGGTGATGTAGAGAGGGAAGAACATCTCCGTGTGGCGTGTGTGTGGCTGTGTGAGGAGGGCAAGAGAACTCGGGTGTGAGAGGTCAAGATGAGGCGCAACATACTTGAATAAATTCACCCGATGTTCAGGCTGGTGCTGTTGCTGGTCGTATTTACCCAGGCCACCCAGGTGACCCTGGAGGAGCTGAAAACTGGCATGGTGGAATGAAACAGTGTGGTGCCCCCCCCCCCCGAGGTTGTCGGGGCACTCCCCAAACAGCAGCCTCTCTTCAGGAGCGCACAGGTCTTTTGAAAACCAGACTCACATTACTCAGCTCCTGGAAGGAGAGACGGGGGTCCGTCGGCCATGGTGACTGGCCACGCACAAACGGCCTTGCACGGCCGGAGTAGCCCTTTGCTTCCTGGGGTGCCGCAGCCCTGCGGAGGTATGCGGCCGCAACTCAGCGTGAGGCCCAGGGAAGAGCGCCGCTCTTGACAAAGGGCAGCTAGAAACGGCCGTGTTGTTTTAGGCCGGACAAGTTACCTCACCTCATGACCGTAGGGGGGGGGGCGTAAGAGGAGGGAAAGAAGAATCCTCCTCCTTGACTCTCACCGTCCTGCCGGTGAGCAGCAGCGGAATACACATATGCATCCAATGTTTTCCAACGCCGAAGGGCGCTCGGTCGATTGGCAGTTATACCGCCAACACCCTGTTTTTCTTTCCGACTTGCTTCATTCCGGGCGAGGGCCAGAAAAGCAGATAACTAGGATCTTGCAAGACATTTTTTTTAAAAAAAAATTAAAATAGAATCATAGAATCACGGAGTTGGAAGGGGCCAGTCAGTTCATCTAGTCCAACCCCCTGCTCATAAGAACCCCCCCAAGCACCAAGAAGACAGACCACCACTTGCCCCAGACCGAGAGTTTCTATATATACCTTGTGGCTCATAGCCACTGATGGATCTCTGCTCCATATGTTTATTCATAAGAACATAAGAGAAGCCAATGCTGGATCAGGCCAGTGGCCCATCCAGTCCAACACTCTGTGTCACACAGTGGCCAAAAATACCAGGTTTTCTATATATACCTTGTGGCTCATAGCCACTGATGGATCTCTGCTCCATATGTTTATTCATAAGAACATAAGAGATGCCAATGTTGGATCAGGCCAATGGCCCATCTAGTCCAACACTTTGTCACACGGTGGCCAGAAATACCAGGTGCCATCAGGAGGTCCAGCAGTGGGGTCAGGAAGCTAGAAGCCCTCCCACTGTTGCCCCCCCCCAAGCACCAAGAAGACAGACCACCACTTGCCCCAGACCGAGAGTTTCTATATATACCTTGTGGCTCATAGCCACTGATGGATCTCTGCTCCATATGTTTATTCATAAGAACATAAGAGAAGCCAATGTTGGATCAGGCCAATGGCCCATCTAGTCCAACACTTTGTCACACGGTGGCCGGAAATACCAGGTGCCATCAGGAGGTCCAGCAGTGGGGCCAGGA
>NW_015173695.1:6790-6898 GCF_001447785.1 Gekko japonicus | reverse complement strand
CTTCGGATGCTGTTCCTGGCGCCTCAGGCTGGCCGCCGACTACCTCCAGCAGGCTTCTGATGGGCTCCTCTGACGCGCGACTGCTTCTGACCGCAGCTTCCGGCTTCC
>NW_015173695.1:5484-5644 GCF_001447785.1 Gekko japonicus | reverse complement strand
CATTCCTACTCACAGGGTGTCTGTTGTGGGGAGGGGAAGGGGAAGGAGTTTGTAAGCCGCTCTGAGACACTCTTGGGGGGTGAAGGGCGGGGTAGAAATCCAATCTCTTCTTCTTCTTCTTCTTCGGCAGTTCTTGAAAGAGCTCTCTCAGCCCCGCCTA
>NW_015173695.1:5004-5411 GCF_001447785.1 Gekko japonicus | reverse complement strand
ATCCAATCTCCTCTTCTTCTTCTTCTTCTTCTTCTTCTTCTTCTTCTTCTTCTTCTTCTTCTTCTTCTTCTTCTTCTTCTTCTTCTTCTTCTTCTTCTTCTTCTTCTTCTTCTTCTTCGGCAGTTCTCTCAGCCCCCCCTACCTCACAGGCAGTGTTCCCTCTAAGCTGAGTGAGTGTGAGCTACTTGACAGATTTTTAGCCTCCGGCTCACACATTTTTGTCTTAGCTCAGGAAGTATGGCTCCAGAGCGAACTAATCTATGCAGTTGCCAAATGGTTGACTCACACCTTTAATACCAGTGGCTTACAAAGTAGAATCTTTTGCTCATAAGACTCCACAGCTTAAAGGGAGCATTGCTCACAGGGTGTCTGTGGGGGGGGGGGGAAGGAAAATGAGTTGTTATCGT
>NW_015173695.1:2990-4922 GCF_001447785.1 Gekko japonicus | reverse complement strand
TCCTCCTCCTCCTCCTCCTCCTCCTCCTCTTCTTCTTCTTCTTCTTCTTCTTCTTCTTCTTATTCTTCTTCTTCTTCTTCTTCTTCTTCTTCTTCTTCTTCCTCTTCTTCCTTTGCTCTATGGGAAGAGCTGGTCTCTCAAATTAAAGTAGTCGAAGGCCTGTTCCAATCGCTAGCCTCTTCCAGCCAAGAGGGAAATTCTGCAGACTCACAGTGTTCCGCTGGAAGGCCTGGACTCGATCCAAGCTTGCAAATACCACGTAAGGCGAGGAGTGCAGGAACGTCGGCGCAAAATCCCTCCCTCCCCCTCCCCTCTCCCCGTCCCCCGGCCAAGATCGACAGTGGCCAAGTTCCGTCCAGATCATATTAATTGCCCAGGCCCGACGTCGGTCTTCCGCCTCCCGGTTGTATCTTTTAAGTTCTTCCTCCGGAGGCTGTAAGAACTCAGAGGCTTTGGCTGATGTGATGCGACTGATCCCTCGATAATGAGGAAGTGGCGCAGCGGACATGAAAGCCCAGCGCCCCGCTGGGTCCAGTTATGAACTAATCAACTACGCCGAAGGACCCCCACCCCGATTTCCCGGCGAGGATTTGGAGTTTTTGATCGTACCTGTTGCCAGAGACTTGTTAGTCTGGGTTTCTCGAAACAAAGCATTTTCCCCTGCCCGCAAGTACAGCCCCCCTTCCCATTCCCACCTGGCGGTTCATTCATAATTATGTTCACAATTTGGGCCGCTGTTAGAAAATCACCGGGTATCAAAGGGGCCGAGGAAGGAAAGGGTTCTGGAAATGAGTCGCCAAATGGCTGTGGTCTAGAATCTCAGGAACCAAATGTTTTGCTTAGTGTAAGTTTCTAGTCCTCATGGGCTTCGAGATGCCGGCCTCCAGGTGGGACCTGGGGATCCTCTAGAATTACAGCTCAACTCCAGGCTACAGAGATCAGTTCCCCTGGAGAAAATGGTTGCTTTGGAGGGGGGACTCAAAGCCATTGTATCCCACTGAGGTCCCTGTCCTCCCCAGGCTCCACCCCCAAATCTCCAGGAGTTCCCCATCCTGGAGCTGTATTCTTGGTGCTTGGGGCGGGGGGCAACAGTTGGAGGGCTTCTAGTGTCCTGGCCCCACTGCTGGACCCCCTGATGGCCCCTGGTATTTTTGGCCACTGTGTGACACAGAGTATTGGACTGGATGGGCCACTGGCCTGATCCAGCATTGGCTTCTCTTACATTCTTATTGATAAACCTATGGAGCAGAGGTCCATCAGTGTCTCTTAGCCACAAGGTACAGATAGGAACTCTCGGTCTGGGGCAAGGGATGCTCTGTATTCTTGGTGCTTGGGGCGGGGGGCAACAGTGGGAGGACATCTAGTGTCCTGGCCCCACTGGTGGACCCCCTGATGGCCCCTGGTATTTTTGGCTACTGTGACACAGAGTGTTGGACTGGATGGGCCATTAGCCTGATCCAACATTGGCTTCTCTTATGTTCTTATGGATAAACCTATGGAGCAGAGGTCCATCAGTGTCTCTTAGCCACAAGGTATAGAGAGGAACTCTCGGTCTGGGGCAAGGGATGCTCTGTATTCTTGGTGTTTGGGGCGGGGGGCAACAGTGGGAGGACTTCTTGTGTCCTGGCCCCACTGGTGGACCTCCTGATGGTACCTGGTATTTTTGGCCACTGTGTGACCCTAACCCTAACCCCCTGCTCACACAAACACCATCTCCCTTTTGGTTTTTAAATCAATGGGGAACATGCTACTGGAGTATGACACAGAGAGAAGACAACCTGCAGGCCGTGCCCCTTGGTGTCAGGGGTTTAGTGTCAGAATATGAACAGCTGCTTACCTACCTGCTGTTCACATGCAGACTAAGGGCCCGGTTAGGATTGATAACCACCTGGTTGGGGCAGGGGCTCCCGCACCCCAAGCTCCTGTTAATTA
>NW_015173695.1:0-2648 GCF_001447785.1 Gekko japonicus | reverse complement strand
CCTGGGGCAAGGGATGCTCTGTATTCTTGGTGCTTGGGGCGGGGGGCAACAGTGGGAGCACTTCTTGTGTCCTGGCCCCACTGGTGGACCTCCTGATGGTACCTGGTATTTTTGGCCACTGTGTGACCCTAACCTTAACGCCCTGCTCACACAAACACCATTTCCCTTTTGGTTTTTAAATCAACGGGGAACACGCTACTGGAGGGTAAATTTGACACAGAGAGAAGACAACCTGCAGGCCATGCCCCTTGGTGTCAGGGGTTTAGTGTCGGAGTATGAACAGCTGCTTACCTACCTGCTGTTAGAGCGCGGGGCCATCATGGGGGCACCGGGCCCACACCCCGCGCGCCCTCCTTCCCTCCATCGCCCGCTGCAGTTGAGGGCTTCCGGCTTGGAATGATTCTTGCGCAAAGATCTTCATGCAAATTGAAAGTCAGCGCAGCATCTCCTTGCGTTGCTGCTCTTCTCCTTACTTCCAACAAATACGTCACCCGCCAAACGCTTCGACTTGCTACTGGGATTGGCATGGCCTGTTCTGCCAGTTCGGGCTGTTGCCGTCCTCTCGCCCAGCGCCATCTCCGGCACACCTGAGCCAGCAGAAGAAGAAACTGTCCACAGGATTGCCAGTGTCCAGATGGTGGTTGAAGGTCTCCCCGAATTACAACTGATCTTTGGAGGGTGGGCTCAAAGGCAGCACACCCCTATTGATGTCCCTCCCCTCTCCAAACCACATTCCCCCCCCCATAGTCCAATCCCAAAGGTCCAGGAATTAAGAACATAAGAGCTGCCAATGTTGGATCAGGCCAAAGGCCCATCCAGTCCAACACTCTGTGTCACACAGTGGCCAGAAACACCAGGGGCCATCAGGAGGTCCAGCAGTGGGGCCAGGACACTAGAAGTCCTCCCACTGTTGCCCCCCCTCCAAGCACCAAGAAGACAGAGCATCCCTTGCCCCAGACTGAGAGTTCCTATCTATACCTTGTGGCTAATAGCCACTGATGGACTTCAGCTCCATATGTTTATCCATAAGAACATAAGAGATGCCAGTGTTGGATCAGGCCAATGGCCCATGCAGTCGAACACTCTGTCACACAGTGGCCAAAAAGACCAGGAGCCATCAGGAGATTTCCAAGCACTTGCCCCAGACCGAGAGTTCCTATCTATACCTTGTGGCTAAGAGCCACTGATGGACCTCTGCTCCATATGCTTATCCATAAGAACATAAGAGAAGCCAATGTTGGATCAGGCCAAAGGCCCATCCCGTTCAACACTCTGTGTCACACAGTGGCCAGAAATACCAGGAGTCACCGGGAGGTCCACCAGTGGGGCCAGGACACTAGAAGCCCTCCCACTGTTGACCCCCCCAAGCACCAAGAAGACAGAGCATCCCTTGCCCCAGACCGAGAGTTCCTATCTATACATTGTGGCTAATAGCCACTGATGGACCTCTGCTCCATATGCTTATCTAATTCCCTTTTGAAGCCGTCCATGCTTGTAGCCGCCACCACTTCCTGTGGCAGTGAATTCCGTGTTTAATTCCATATTTAATTTTGCATATTTTAACAGACGCGAGGATTCTACTCGCAAAGGGCTGGAAGACGGATCAGGTACCAACGAAAGGGGACTTGATTAGCAAAATAATCGATGTAGCCGAAATGAACAATTTAACCCAAAAGGTGAATGGGAATTTGAATAATTTATTTCGTAATGTTTGGACACCAGTATATAGATGGCTGGAACATGAGATGAACTAACCTACAATGGGAAGAGCTCTGTATATGTGAGGTGAGTGGGGAAGTGGGTTTGTATTCTATGTGGGGTAAGTTGGTGGGGGGATGGAAGGATGTTATTATGTTGATGTGTTGTTCTGTGCAATGTATGATGTTATGTTGTGTTGTTCTGTATATAATATGTGTTGAAAAATAAAAAAAATTTAAAAAAAAATTCCATGTGTGAATCACTCTCTGGGTGAAGAAGGACTTCCTTTTATCCGTTCTAACCCGACCGCTCAGCAATTTCATGGAGTCCCCCACCAGTTCTTGTATTGTGAGAAAGGGAGAAAAGTACTTCTTTCTCTACCTGCTCTTTCCCATGCATAATCTTATAAACCTCAACCATGTCACCCCTCAGTCGTCGTTTCTCCAAGCTAAAGAGCCCTAAGCGCCTTAACCTTTCCTCATAGGAAAAGTGTTCCCTGACTTGAAGTTGGCATCCCTAATTTATGGAGCGTGCCAGAGCCAGCAGCTGAATATGGAACGGAGGCCCTTCACTTGGAATGAATGGAACAGGCAGCCTATATAATGTGATGTATTCCAGGGCACTGAGCACCAATTCCGATCTTAAATCCTGGATTAGACAAGATCCCCGTGTTTAATCACAAGTTAATAATAGAATATTAAACTGCAGATCTGTTTTGGAAACCATGCACAGAAGGCAGGGGAAACCTCCCGATGCCACTCGGCTTTGTCTCCGGCGAGGCCCCCTAGGAAGGAGTCGTGTGCAACGTCAACCCGTGGAATTATTAAAAAACAAAACAGTGGATCTCATGACGCTGCAGCGGCTCCCAAACGTCTGTGACTAGAAGGGCACTCTCCCCGAAATTAAAATTGGAGACATGCTTTGAAATCCTAAAAGGACTGAGAACAGTA
>NW_015173694.1:904662-905833 GCF_001447785.1 Gekko japonicus | reverse complement strand
GATAGAAACTGCTCTTTTTCAAGGACAACCTTTCAAAGTACAACCTTTGTCTCTTACCTCAGTGTGTTTGCTGGCTCTCCAACAGGTAGATGTTGCTTCCCCCACCCCAACACTTGGGCCAAAAAGGTTGCCTACCCCTGATTTAGGAGGATACCAAGTGATGGTGATATAAAACTAAGTAGTGCAGTAGCTGAAAAGAATCAGTGGAGATCCGAAACGTCTCTGATTCAAGCCTCATTGTAACCATGAACTGACTAGGTGGCCTTAGGCAAGTCCACTTTCTGTGTGTCTCAGGCTTCTTGCCTGCAATATAATACTGCCGTTCATTACAGGGCTGTTGTAAGGGTTACTGTGAGATCATGGATTGGGTCCCAATGTTCTGTTCCATTAGCCGTGGTGCCTTCCTCTGGAGGACAACTCCATCATTAGCAGAATGGAACATTTGGTCCTAACCCATTGTGTCTGTAATGTTTGTTGTAGTGGTTAGGAGCGTGGACTCTAATTTGGGAGAACTGGGTTTGATCCCCCACTCCTCCACATGCAGCTGCTGGTGTGGCCTTGGGTCAGTTACAAGTTGTTTCAGAGCAGTTCTCTCAAGAGCTCTCTCAGCCCCACCTACCTCTCAGGGTGTGTATTGTGGGGAGGGGAAGGGAAAGGAGACTGTAAGATGCTCTGAGACTCCTTCAGGTAGTGAAGGGCGGGGTATAAATCCAATCTCTTCTTTTTCTCTCTTCTAATGATTTGAACCCCGGAAGAACTATAAAAGTGCTGAGTTACTATTAATCCAATCTGCAAAGTGCCAGAGTAGATGAGCTCCATGCTCGTAGAAGCTTGTATTAGTGAAATATCTGACACTTTCCATGTCTTGTACTTTTTCCTTGTAGGAAGAGTTTGGTGTAGTGGTTAAGAGCGGCAGACGCTAATCTGGAGAACCGGGTTCAATTTTGTACTCCTCCACTTGAAGCCAGCAGGGTGACCTTGGGTCAGTCACAGTTCTCTCAGCCCCCCCCAAAACAAAACTAGCTTGCCACAAACAAAAAAAACCCTAGAGTTTCAGGCTGCCAGACAATCTTTGGATCTCATGGCTATACTACACCCACTGCCATATGATAATTATTATTATTCTTTGTAGGAAGGTGATACAGAGAGTGAACCATACGATGATGAGGAA
>NW_015173694.1:898073-899552 GCF_001447785.1 Gekko japonicus | reverse complement strand
GCGTTTCTGGTGGCATCCGGCGCCCGCCCATGTCCCCTTGCAAAAAGGTTGTTTTTTTTCCCCAAGTCTCCATGGATGCACACAAGCACCCAACGGAGCATGCGCATACTTTGGTGTACAGAAAAAAAACCCCGTTTGCTGCACCGCGCTGCTTCTTTGCCGCGCCGCAGGATTGTCCTGTGATCGGCACCTCCCCTCTACCCACGGAACCTCCACAGGACGTCTGATCGCGCAACCGTGCGTTATTTTGCCCCGGAGCAAACAGCCACGCCTCCCCCCCCGCGCGATATCCGGCCTGTGTGACCGGGGCCATAGTTACTTCCTAACCCAAGAAGGAAACTGAAAATTCCTGCAGCTTGCCAGATGAACAGAACAGACCTACAAAGCAAAGCTAGCTGGGAAAGACACTCAGCCGCAGCCTGTTGTTATGGCCTCATTTATGGGAGCACGTTCCAAGCATAAGAGGATCATGCTTCTCAGTTGTGACATGTCAGACACAATAGGGAACTCTTAGTGTAGAAGTAGAGCCACAAACAATACCCACCAAGGGAAGACCATCTACAATTCACAACTATGTTCAAAACTATATATTATATTCATTGAAATACAAAGAAGGGCTAGTGGTCACAACCCAATAGAGCAGGGGTCCTCAAACATTTTAAACGGGGGGCCAGTTCACTGTCCCTCAGACCGTTGGAGGCCCGGACTCTAGTTTTTAAAAAAAACCACAACTATGAACAAATTCCTATGCACACTGCACATATCTTATTTTGAAGTAAAATAACAAAACGGGAACAAATACAATATTTAAAATGAAGAACAAGTAAAGTTAAATCAACAAACTTACCAGTATTTCAATGGGAACTATGAGCCTGCTTTTGGCTAATGAGATGGTCAATGTCCGGTTCCATATTTGTCACTGCTAGTCGTAACAAGTGATGCAAGTGTGCATCAGTTAGTCTAGATCTGGTTGGAGATTTCAGATGTTTCATTCTGGGAAAAGTCTGTTCACAGACATAAGTGCTGCCAAAGATGGTTGCCATTTTGAGTGCATGGTTCCTGAGATTAGGATATGTCTCAGAAGGAGAGATGCATAGAAATTAGGAAGGCTGCTTGACTTGAATGCGTCTTTCAGAGAATCACAATTCTGCAGTTCAGCCAGTTCTATTTGGTAAATTGTATCCACATTTTCAATGTCAATAGAAAATGGGTTATGGAAAAGCTGTATGTCCTGTTCATGGAGATGAAGCTCTTTAAATCTAAATTGGAACTCCTTTTGCAACTTTTCCAGTGAATCCACGGGGACTGTATATAGTTAGCCATCTGGCCGGTATTCTCTGTTCTGTTGTGTACCAGTAAATTATGATCTTATAATCACGCTGTTTCCTGATTCTTCAATGTGTGGAACCCACTACACAACACAGAGTGTCTGGTAGGGCCCATTGCTAGCAACACCATGTCTGCACACATCCTCTGCAC
>NW_015173694.1:866088-897308 GCF_001447785.1 Gekko japonicus | reverse complement strand
GGGCCCCCCCCCCCCCCCAGCTATTCTAAGCATTACAGTAGTGTCTGGAAGCCTCGGAGGGCTTTGCTGGGGGAGGAGGAGCTTCCGACGTGGCAGCAGCTCAATTGGAGCGGAGAACGCCAAGCACATTAGCAAAAGGGGGAGGAGGCTCCGGAACTCCGGCTGGACATGCCAGGGCTGTTCTAGAAAGCGTGGACCCCGGGGTTGCATGTTCTTGGCTGAGCCGGCGGAGCCGCCTCTCGCAGGCAGGGCGGGTTGGGCGCACTCCCTGGGTCCGCTTCAGACGCTGCTTTGACACCGGTTGCCTGGCTCCTGCCACTTCTTTGCCTCCGCTACATGAAGCCGTTGCTCGCCAGGTAGCTTTCAGCTCTGCCAACCTTCTCTCGCCGCCCATCCCATCTCCCTTTGCTCCCCAACTCTCTCTGACCTCCTGGGAAACGCGCCTTTCTCTTTGCTCCGACAACCCCCGCCCCCTCCGTGGCATGCCCCTGTCGTTCCCTGAGCGCCGCGTGCCTTGTTTACACGGGTGAAATCCGAAGCCGCTGGCAACATGGAAAAAATAGTGGGGTGACTTCATTGCTAGAACGAACTGTGGCTCGGAATGCTTCCGTTAGGTAAACTCCTGGCCAACTTATTTTCAGGGGCTCGACCGGGCAGGGCGACCATCCGTTCCTCCTCGGCAGGGGTTACAGGTAAACCCTTTCTGTGCTAAGTTTCGATGCTGGCGTGCAGTACACGCTTCGAGGGAGCGGTCTTGTAGGAGACGAGTCGGCTGCTAAGCAGGACAGGCGGTGGCGGCAAAAACACCCGGCGGGCCAGATAAATGTTTTCGGCAGGCTGCATGGGGCCCGCGGGCCGCAGTTTGAGGACCCCTGCAATAGAGTATATAGACATTGGTCCAACAGATTGCTCATAACAATTAAACATAGTTTAAACAAAGAACGTATTCAAAACCAACAGTAGGCTCTTCTGTAATAGTGTCCATAGACCTCCAAACAGAAAGTAACTGCAACAGAAGACTCCCACTGTGGAAAGAATAGGATTCCATTGAAGCTTTTGAGCTGTGTCTGTGTTATTTTGGAAATTGGGTTCCATCTTACCAACCACTGTTGAAGATAATTGAAACGTCTTGATTTATACCTGGGAGAGATGTTCAGCTGTTATTCTTTCCACAGTGGGAGTCTTCTGTTGCAGTTACTTTCTGTTTGGAGGTCTATGGACACTATGTATGGAATTACAGAAGAAGAGCCTACTGTTTTGAATATGTTCTTTGTTTAAACTATGTTTAATTGTTATGAGCAATCTGTTGGATCTATGTCTATATACTCTATTGGGTTGTGACCACTAACTCATCTTTGTATTTCAAGGAATAGAATATATAGTTTTGAACATAGTTGTGAATTGCAGTTTGTGACATGTGGCAAAGTTTTGCTTCCTAAAAAGGGGGTGGGGGACACCTGAGATTAGTACCCCGGGGAAAAAACCACCTGGCTCTGAATGTTCCAGCTCAAGCTCCCATCCTGGATCTGTGTTGGAAGGAGCATGCAAAGGCCAGCCGGCAACACACCCGTCCTCTGCAGGACCAGGGCAAGCACCCTATGGCAGGCTCCCATTAATTAGCATGTGCTTTCATTCAAGGCGATGATGGCACGAATAAAGATGCCACGAGCACAGGCAAGCTGAACCAAGAGAACGAGCATATCTACAACCTCTGGTGCTCTGGTCGGGTGTGCTGTGAGGGCATGCTTATCCAGCTTAAGGTAAGAAGAAAGAGCATCTTCAAACATCATGTAACTCTTTAAATAGATGAATATTTTTCCGGGTAACATTCTTTTTTTCTAGAATGGCAGAACCCCAGTGCAGAAGAGTCTCCGCTTCATACCTGTATATATCTTGTAGTCCTGGATTAATGACTGGGTGTTACAGGCGAGGAAGAGGAGACTTTCTGATTCATTGTACCCTGCATGCAATGGCAGTGGGTTTTTTTCTCATTGTACAGAAAAGCAGGAGAGGGTTGGCTGTTTCCAAGGCTTGATTGGGGGACTAGAGCAAGGAAACAGAACTAGATGTAAGCTGTTCTGAAGCAGGCTGAGGAACAGCCAGTTCAGGCCCCCATTTCAATGGGAGGAGAGAGAGAAGGAAGGACCCCTATCCCATTGTTTTCTGCAGGATCATTCTTCTCCCCCACTTTGGGAAGATGGGATCTGGGTCCTAGCAAGATGGGTGCTCAACTCTAATCACCCTCTTCTCTCCCATGGGAGGAAGAACGGAGTCATAATATGTGAAACGACTGCACCAAAACTCCCAGGCAGGGTTTTGCTGGCTATTTCAAGTTCCATCTAGGGTTACCTAACCTCCAGGCGGTCATGGTGTTCTCCTGGAGTTACAATTAATTTCCAGACTACAGAGGAGGAAGGGCACCTTTGGAGGATGGACATTGTGGAATCACATCTCATTTGAGCTCCTTCCTCTCCCCAAACTCTGTCCTGATGCTTCATATGTGGTGGAGATGCCGAAAAATACAAAGCTACTGGAGGATGGTGCAAAATATAATTAAGGAAATTCTTGGTGTAAATTTAGTACTTAATCCAGGGGTATATCTACTAAATATAATAGCAGGGGATCAAGTATCGCACCGGGAGGTATATATTCTGTTGCATGTCTTAACTATTGCTAGAATTTTGTTAGCAAAATACTGGAAGTCGGATAGAATACCCACTCGGGGAGAAATAGCATTTAAATTGTTGGAAGCCCCGGAAACGGACATGATACTTGCACAATTGCATGGGATTGAAGATAAGGTCGTAACTAACAAATGGTCTAGAGTAAAAAAATGGGTAGAAAATATGGTTTAGTGGACCCAAGCTATAGAGATTTGATGTTACAATATGTGAACCAAATGTCAAAAAATCAATAAACATACTTAAAAAAAAATCATTGGGTGTAATACTTAAAAAAAAATCATTGGCTAGAATTTTGTTAGCCAAATACTGGAAGTCGGATAGAATACCCACTCGGGGAGAAATAGCATTTAAATTGTTGGACGCCGCGGAAATGGACACGATACATGCACATGTGCATGGGATTGAAGATAAGGTCGTAACTAACAAATGGTCTAGAGTAAAAAGAATGGGTAGAAAATATTGTTTAGTGGACCCAAGCTATAGAGATTTGATGTTACAATATGTGAACTCAATGTCAAAAAATCAATAAACATACTTTAAAAAAAAATCATTGGGCCTTTGGAAACATGGGAAGTCATGCTAACTCTCTTACTTAACTGTGGCCCCAAATGCTTTCTTTCAGTTTCTCAAGAGGCAAGACCTGCTGAATGTGCTTGCTCGCATGATGAGACCAACCTGTGACCAAGTGGTAGGTGTTCAGTTCTGCAGCCTAAGAGCAGCTTTGGGTGGGTTAAGCTCATGACTCCTTTAGCCTGGTGAGATGTGTCTGGCAGTGACTTATAGGCAAAAGCTGGATATGTTCTTGGGTATCCCTGACTGAACTAAGAATGAATTCAAATGGCCATGAAGAGAGTGGGCGACACCTAGTGAAATTTCAGAAGGACTCTGAGACAGGAGAATAATGGGTTAGAACCAGAATTTGTCAAGTATCCTTGAGTGCATGCTTGCCTAAACTTAGCTTGCAGAAATCCTGCTTTTCTTGGTGTAACATGATCAAGGCTTTCTCACTGTATGCAGGGGAGGGGAGTGGGCATCAGCCGCAAGCCTGTCACGGCGAACATTGTTCTCTGTTGTTCCCTTCTAGACTGAAATTGTGCAGAGTGGCTCAAGCTGCATCTTTTGGTTCACTGACTAAATAGCTGTAGATGTTTGAAGGAAGATTGCACTGTCAATTTCTTCCATTTTTTCTGGCATTTTAGGGGTTCCTTCAGGGTTGCTGCTACTTTAACGAGACTGTTCTTGACAACGGTGTTAAATGAAGCAATACTTCACCTGCTTGATGGGGGCTAAAGAAATAACTATGTCCTTCAGTGCGGTTCAGTTAACTCTATTACAGTTTGAACAGCGCCATTCTATGGTGGCTGTACATCAGATTGCTCCGATTGTGGTGTGTGTGCTGCTGCTAAAGGGGGGGGGGGCGTATTGGCTGCTCTCCAGGCATTGCTCTATAATGTCCCGTTTGGTCACTATATATTTTTTGGGGGGTGTCAGAATAATTTTATCCTGTGGTTCCCTCTAATCCCACCCTGATATTGGCTGTATGGCTGCCTGTGGTGGCAGAGCTTGTTTATCTCTTGGCTGTGACATGGGTGAATTAGTCTGTTTTCTGGATGAATTAGTCTGTTTTGCCAATCTATGCTTATTTCTGTCGTCCAGCAAATAAAGGTTACGATGAATGACGAAGATATGGACACCTATGTGTTTGCTGTTGGGACAAGGAAAGCCTTGGTGCGGCTTCAGAAGGAGATGCAGGACTTGGTATGTATGGCACTGCAAGTGGTCCACAGAATCTCACATGTTAACAAGTGTTGTCTATTGGAGTAGTTTCTGTGCACAGAGCATATGTGGCCCTCTTCCATAACGAGCGTGATGTGGTGTAGTTAGATTAGTGAAATCTGGGTTCAGATTCCCAGTCAGTCACAGAATGAATTCACTGTGTGACTTTTCTCTCAGCCTTACTTGACGGGTTGTTGTGAGGATACCATGGGAGAGGGGCCCTGGGAGGCTGATTCTTCTGCTTCTTTCTTTACACCGCTCTGAACTCTGTGGAGGGACGACACGATAAAAATGTACTGGATTCGCTGCTGGTGTATTGGGTATGGTGCCTCAGGAGTAGTGGCTGCTTCAAAGTTCTCTCCTGTTTTGCTGTGAGAATGGAGAAGGCCGGAGCATTGTGGGCAAAACACCACACTGTGCATATAAAGAGAACTTGGAGCAGGGTGGATTGGTTGGTTCAAATACAGTTCCTTTGGGTGAGAAGTGGTGAAGTGAGGCGAGTAACTATGTTACTTATAGTCCACCTTTGTCACTGGGACTCAAGGTGGATCGCACAGAGTGAATTAATACAATTAACAGGGTGGGACATTCAAATAAACAATAAAATAGTATTTGGGTTGTAGAACCAATCAAAAATTTAAAAAAACAGGACTGAAGAAATACAAAATGGATAACATGACACATTAAATGATGCAAAATTACATAGCAGGGTCCAGCTTACAGCAAACTGTACACAGTAGTATAGGCCACAGTCAGTAATAATTTGTCGAAGTAACTTTGTGAATGATTTATTGTTCTGGGGTCACATAACTACTCTTCCCTTTCCCATGAGAATAATAATAATAATAATAATAGTAATAGTAATAAATCTTTCAATTTATTAATCGCTCAATCCTGCAGAGCTTGCTGGCTCTGAGCGATTTACAGTTACTCATTCATGCGGGACTAACAGTGATTTATGGGGGTAAGGGAGGACAACATATATCTTTTAAATCACACACATCCACAGTTGGCGAGGGTTTGCTCAGCTGCAGGGTCAGACGTATCCCTTCGGCATATTCACTTCAGCTTGGCTAGATGAAGTCAGCTTCTCCAGGTCTTGCAGCGCCACACTGCCACCGCCTAGCCGGAACAGCCCATTACAGGCTTCTCAGAGTCGAAGAGATTTTTTTCTTTAGGCTTTCAATCTCATGAGCTGAGCATTCCTGTCCTCGGCTAGCACCTCCCCCACTGGGGGATCTTTGGTGTCGGCTAACACCTCCCCCACCCTCTCTAAGGAGTGGTACCTATTTTATCTACTCGCCGAAGCTTTTGAACCGCTGGGTGGACGGCGAGCTAGGGACAAGGCTGGTAGCTCACACCAACACGGGGCTAGAACTGACAGCCGTACTGTTCAGCTCAGATGTTATTAACCAAAGGACTGGTGTTTAATAGCAGCTGAAAGCACTGGGATACCCATACTGAAGCTTTTTCTCTGTGGTGTGTGTGCGTGTGTACTTATTTCCCCTGCCTCAAAATACTGTAACCTACCCTGGTGTTTTCAATAGATCAGTGTAAAATATCATTTAAATCCTATAGTAACATTGGCATGCACTCTCTCTGAAGCTGAACCTTGTAGCCATGAGAGGTTAAGCAGACACATGTTATGAGCCACTTGCGTCTCTGATGCATCTAGCTTGAAGGTATGATAAGATGGAGGGAAATGACAAGAGCACTGTAAGAAGTTATGCTTTTTAAAAAAAAAGCCACAGTGTAAATGCAGATATCAGTGGCTTTCAGTCATGCACCAGTTAGCCAGGAAATGCATGGCAGGCTTATCTTCAGTTTTTCCTGATGAGAACTGACATGCGTGTCCATGATTTTTTAGGCACCTGCTTGCATGCAAGGGTCGGCAGGTATGGAATCAGGTTGTAATGCAGCAATGTCTTCCCAACAGAGCGAATTCTGCAGCGATAAACCCAAGACTGGGGCGAAGTATGGACTCCCAGAGTCATTAGCTATCCTGTCAGAGATGGGTGAGGTCACAGAGGGAATTATGGATACTAAGGTAATATCAAATAACTGTTAATTTAAAAAAAACATGCATATTGTACTTGGTGTGGAATCCCGCGAGAGTTGTAACAGGGCAGCCAAATGTCAAAATATCACTTTGCATTCTGAGGCCCTCATCTGTGATGTTTGACCAAGAACAGCCTTGTTTGTCTTGGATCCTTCTGTCTCAAACAGCTTGGGGGGAAAACGGGACATTCAGCTTTGAAACTCATAGCTAAAGTTCCCAGGGGATTTGGGTGGAGTCTTGCAGCTGCTGATAATTTGTGTTGGCATGTTGTAGTGGGCAGAGTGCTGAATGTAGACTTAAGGTACTTGGGTTCCAAATCCTCCTTGGATCGAAATTTACTAGGGTGGCTTTGAGCAGGCAAGTAACTTACAGCTGTGTATGTGTCCCAACATTGCTATGATGGGGATGAAAGAATTATGAGCCACTCTTGTCTTTTTCTTTTTCTTTTTTTTACAATGAAGCGCCTGAAAATTACAATTTGATGTTCAGTATGATGGACTTTGATATCCTTGGGTTTCAGACTACTCACCAGTAAAACTCATTGAATAAAACATGAACATGTAACATTCTAGATCAAGCCAAAGTGCCACGTAGCCCTGTACTGTCTCAGGACAGTAGCTGGTCAGAAGTTCCAGGGAAGCTCACCAACATGGCATATGATGGCCATGACCATCTCCTGTGGTTTGTCCTACAACACCTGGTAAATCAGAGGTGTTCTAGCCTTTGCATAGTGATGATGATGGATAAACTGCATGCTCTCATTTTCTTTTGCCCATGCCCAGTTATCGAAAGAGAGCATGAACTATCTCAATATATGTTAGTTGATTTAGGGGATTAATTGACACAAGATTTGGTGATGGCCATTAGTCCAGATAACCTTTGAGACTGTTTTTCTCCATAAATTTACCTAACCTGTTTTAAAGCTACAGGGCATGTATAGCTGGATGGAACCTCCGAGTCCATAGGCAGCATGATTCTGAAGAGCAGGGGCTGGGGATGGAGGGACGATGGCCCTTGCTCTGATGCTGCAGTGTGGCTGCTCTTCTTTTGATTGCAACGCTTAACCATAGTTAGTGGGTAAAGGCTAGTTTCCGATGCTGTGGATAGTGGCCATTAAAAGGTCTTGCTTCCCTAATATGCTGAAGTCTTCATTTTTCTTGTAGATGATCCATTTCCTCACGCACTACGCTGACAAGATCGAGTCCGTCCATTTTTCGGATCAGTTTTCTGGTCCAAAACTTATGCAAGAGTGAGTATGCTGCAAGAAATACTAGGTTTATGAATTTATGCATGGGGTGCCGTCCGTTTGTTTATCCAGGATTCCAGGGAGCTGGGCAATGCCCATGTGACCGGTAACGGGGTTTATTTAAGTAAGGGCAAGGCTCAGCTCTGTATTTGCTTTGAGAAAGCTCCTATGGAATGAGAGAACTGATGTGCTTAAACAAGACCGCCTGGCAGAGAATCACAGTCCCTTTGCTTTCCTAGCAGTTACTTCCAGGCAGTGTTGCAGGAGGTAGGACCCAGCAATTTGCCTGCCTTTTACTGCCGTTCCCTGATCTCGCTGCTGGAAGCAGGATAGGCAGTAGCAGTGGGGATCTGGCCTAGTAATTGCCCAGATACTTTTGAGCTGTAAAAACAAGGATGTGCTTGTTTACAGTGCGAGGATTGTTCAGTGAGGACTACCAGTGCTCAGAATCCCGTGTAGCATATCTCTTGCATTGTGGGTAGCCGACAGCTATGTCAAAACCTTTGACAGTTGCAGAAGGGCAGCCTGGATACTCTTGAGCTGCTCTTTGTACCTTGTGTAGGAGTACTTGAGATGCCTTCCTCTGGATACCTGGAGAGGTTGTATGGAAACAGTGAGAGCTGTTGCTGGGTCAGATGCCCCCCACCATTTCTCCCCCATTGGGGTTTATTGTGGGAAATGTATTCACAAACATCCTGCAGGAAAGTACTCCCATACCATTCTAAACATTACAGGAAGTTCCTGCCATACTTCTGAATTTTTCTGGGCTCTCATCTATTACAGGATGCGTGCAAATGCATCCAAAACAGGAGCCCCCTCCTGCAGTTGGCTTGTGGTGCTGCCTGGGTCAACTGCTCTGTTAAGCTTTATTTGTTGTGTGTTTTATATCTTCCTTCCATCCAACCCTCTTTTTGTTCTCTGCTAGGGAGGGTCAGCCTTTGAAACTGCCTGAAACCAAGAAGACACTATTGTTTACTTTTAATGGTAAGGAAGCATCCCTGGTTTTCAAGTGTGTCTGAAATTGATAATATTCCGTTAAGTAGAATGTCATTCCACCTTTTTCTCTGGAAGAGAATGAACAAAGCTCTCTCCCCCTCCCTCCCCAATTGTCCTGGACATTAAAACTGAAGAAAATGTCTCTCTTGCTTTATAGTGCCTGGATCAGGCAACACGTCCCCAAAAGACATGGAGGCTCTGCTGCCTCTGATGAACATGGTAATTTATTCCATTGACAAAGCAAAAAAGTTCCGTCTGAACAGAGAGGTAAGTTGTCAGTTAACATGTGTGGCTCCCTTTTGAAAAAGATTAATAATTAAATTCTGGGCAATTTCTCCGTCTTCACTGTTTTCCCTTTTCTCACGGTAACTCCATCTTCTGCTGTGTGCGGAATGTGTATGCCCTCAGTTGATTGTGGGCCGCATATAGCATACCATGTAGTGTACTGTGGGCTAGGTGGGATGCAGGAGTAGGTGGGACCGAGGGCTTTCATAACAGTCGCTCCTCCCAACCCTACCTGCTACAGATTATCCATCTGTGACCTTTTAGCATGCAGGTGGTAATAACAGAATGCTTGTAAACATGTAATGTCCTTCTCAGAAGAAGTGGATTTTTCCTCCCTATCAAGGTGGTACCTAGGTTCTTTAATAGAGAAATTGTGGGACAAGGTATGAAGGTTGAGGACCACTAGGCTGATGTTACAGGTTGTGGTTGCACATAAGATGAAAGTGAGCAGGGAGAAGAAAGAGATTAAGCAATGTAGGGCTTTAGAAGCTGAAACCAGCAATCTTGACTTCTGTCAGGAAGGCCAGAGTGGTATGTTCAGAGTTCAGATGTTGTAACACAGACTATGATGTTTTAGTTTTCTGTTGCAGTTAGGAGGACAGCCACTATCCACTCAGCCCACTAAAACGCTCGTGTTGTCCCCAAGGGCAGCTTGCATAAGCATATGAGAGGAGTCTGGTGCATTATAATAATCTAGCCCATTTTGGAACAGTTCATTGCTTAGTTTTTGTCTCATGTGAAAGTATCCAGAAGATCTTATTGCAACATTGCCCGATGTACAAAGTGTTTAATCCTGTTAACTGTGACTCGTTTTGTGTGTCTCTCTCTCCTCACCGCGGGGCAAAGGGTAAACAAAAAGCAGATAAGAACAGGGCGCGTGTAGAAGAGAATTTTCTGAAACTCACCCATGTGCAAAGGCAAGAGGCAGCTCAGACTCGCCGAGAGGAGAAGAAGCGGGCTGAGAAAGAGAGGATCATGAATGAGGAGGATCCAGAGAAGCAGCGCCGCCTGGAGGTAAAATAAGCTCTCGAGAGAAGCCCCTAGTGCTATTAAGTGGAAGTTGAGCTTGTGCCAAAGATCTTTGTTGTGGTTAGGAGCATGCCAGTTTCGGAGTTCTCTGTGGAGTGGTGAAACGAGGACTGCACGTTTTGGTTGGTTGCTCGCTCTTTGTTGTGCTGTGAGATTGTGATGAATTTGCTTGTACTTAATACAAGAAAGGCTGGTGAGGTATGCTGGAATAGAGATTAATCTGTGGAAGGCTGTCACTGATCTTTCAGAGTGTGAGCCCATGCCTCTGTAGGGCCTTGTGGAAAGTTGCCCAAACTTCTCTCTGATCCCTTGCCAGGGCCTGCCGTGGTTGACTCAGAAGTTGACGCACAACCAGTTGATGATGTGCTAGAGTTCAATGGGGCAACAACTTCATTCTTTTCTCCCTGCTTTAGCTCTTTGGAGCATGTTGTGGAGCTGGGTAACTGCGCCATGTCCCTTAATTATTTTTTTTTAAATTCTATTTGTCACTGCTTTGGGAACTGCAAATCCGTTCAAGATTGTGGTCTCTCTTTTGCAGAAAGAGCTGTGATGGGGTTGCATGGTTTCTGTGTCACAACGGTCACGTTTAGTCACTCAGTCACACAAGCAACTTTTGTTCCTTGAGGGTGGCCATTGTTACGTCATTGGAACCGCTTAAGATGAATGAAATGTTTGGGGATGTGGTTTGTTTGGTTTGGGAGGCCAGTTGCTAATACGAGTTGTGTCCACTGATTACGCAGCCTGCCTCTTGAGATGTTCCTGGAAGGTCCCTCCAAGATGTTCCTCCAAGGCTGCCTAATGAGTTTCATGTCAAAATGAGGATTTGAACCCGGGTTTTCTCCTAATCTAGAATCCAGTGGTTCAGTGACTGCATGCAGCGCTGCTGCAAGGGAGGATTTGGGGGACAAGATTCTGAGGTCCCTGGCTGCTTTGGAGGGTGCATGCAGCAGAGGAAGTCACGTGATTTGATTTCATATACTGTTTCTGTTGAATATGTTGTCTGAATATTTCTGTTGCGTCTGGGTATTGTGAGTGGGGCCCAGAAGGAATCCAAGCAATGCTGTTAATAAAATTTTAAAAAATCAAATATATTCCTCAATCTGAAACAGATGGAGTACCATTTAATAATGCTCTTCTGTATGTAGTAGAAGCAGCAGAGCTATACCTGGGAGAAGCTAGTACTTAACCAGAGTCTGTTTTCTTTTCCTTTTCTAAATTTAAAAAGGCAACATGAATGCTTCTACTATAAGTAGTGTGACAGGGGGCATGCATTTGGTTAAAATAATAAGGATTCTTTTTTTTAAAAAAAATAGCCCTTTAATGTTTTGAAATTGGCACAGACATTATAAAAGAGAAATGTGTTTCTTATTCTCCTTGATGTCAGAGGAACTAGCTAGTACGTCACATGACACTTGTGTAACCGCAATGTTTTAAGGGACTGGGAAGGCAGGACTGAAAGGGGCTCACCCTGGGAGTTTCCAGCTCCTTTCTACCCCCCGTTTGTCTTTGTATGCCTACAGTACAGGTATACCAAAAGCCAGTCATTTGGGGTCCGTTCCGATAGCAGCTCTGCAGACCTCGGGGCTTCCAGTATGCCTTCCACTGTTGCTTGTGAGAGCAATTGAGTGGGCTTACTCCTTGCATTGGGTGGACTTACTCCTTGCCTAACTGACTGGTGTAAGGCAGGGTATTAGCCCATGGAGAGAAAGAAGAGCTTTGTCTGGGCCACTCATAAGATGTTCTAACTGGACACCTATGTGTAAAGGCTGCCTTCTGGCAAAACTAACCGTTCTGCAGAGTCCAGGGTATTTGGAGCTGGGGCAGGACCCGTATAAGTTGCACTGCTCTTATAAATTCCATTATTGAACACCTTCCTGCCGATGAGCTGAGCTGGCTTGTTTCTGCTGCTCTTGTAGAGAAAGCTAGGCAGAATGCTGTCCCAAAACACAACTTCCAAATAATAATAATAACATCCTCAAGAAAACTGGGTTCTCTGTGAGCAGCCAGCTCTTTCGCAGGTGACCTGGATAGTTTCCTCTTCATATTGATTAGGTGTTCCCCTGCTTTGGCCATTTGCAAAGTTTATTTTGGGTTGTAACTTTTTTGGCCAGTCTGGGATACAGTGGGAATCCTATCTCTTGTGGAAGTTGTATTTTTAGCCCTGCGTTCTTGGTCCCCACAATGCCGGGCTTGACCTGGCGCTGAATGTCATTCCTACTAATCAACAGAAGAAACAAATTCCTTTTGTGACTGTTCCACTCGTTTCCTAAAGCGAGGGCACTAGCCGGGGGAGAAAATGCCATTTGGATCACCCACACCTACTGAGTCTCTATTGCATTTTCTGCCGTAGGATGATGTACTTGTCCGGAAGGCCTTCGATCTGCTCATAAGAACATAAGGAAGAGCCTTGCTGGATCCAACCATTGGTCCATGTAGTCCAATATCCTGTCTCACACAGTGGCCAACCAGTTCCTCTAATCAGCCAAGAACAGGGCGTAGAGGCTGAGGCCTTCCCCTGATGTTGCCTCCTGGCACTGGGATTCAAAGGTTGACTGCGTCTAAATGTGGAGGTTCCCCTCAGTCACCATGGCTAGTAGCCGCCAATAGACCTATCCTCCATGAATCTTCAACGCTACGCAATGGGGTTTTTTTCCGGGGGGGGGGGGGGTGTCTTGATTTTATTCTGTGAACAAAGCGCAGAATTAGATGATAACACGCATTTTGTTGTCTTTGCAACAGGAGGCTGCTTTGCGACGGGAGCAGAAGAAACTTGAGAAGAAGCAAATGAAGATGAAGCAGATCAAAGTGAAAGCCATGTAGGGGGAGGGGTAAACGCTGCAGGAAACCCCTTTCTTAGTGCCAACCGTAGAATTTCAGTTTGCTGCCTACAAATGAGCTAATTATGTCCGTGATCTTAACAATTGCCCATTGAGAACTGCATTTGACCTACCGCTTAGTTGCATACGGAGTTATACTTGGAAGCATTTTCTGTGGACATGTCAGCGTGGAAAGGTTATTGGAACTGGTTACCATGGAGCTTTTCCTGGATCAGTCACAGGGTTATGTCTGGAAATGGGTAACCAGTTCTGATGTAACATTTTCATTATAGACGCACTGGACTGCTTCAAAAAGTGATCTCGCAAACACCAAAGCGACCCTGCAGTTGGCAGCACAAGAGAGATCCTTTGCCTCGGCACTCCCAGCTGTTGGGTTACAATCCTGGCAACTGCTTCAGTCCCGTTTTATGTTAATGGGGCTACTAATAAATATTTTTCAGGATTGCAGCCAGTGTTCTGGTTTTATGTAACATGCAGATGTGTGTGTATATATATAGAGAGAGAGCTTTGCAATTGTCTTCCATCCTGCTGGGGTTGCTCCACACCCCCCCCCCATTTTGGATGACACTGCGGAAACTTTTGATAGTCCTTGGGTTCGGTCTACTACTAGTTTCTTTAAAAAAAAAAAAAAGTATGTACCAGCAAATGCATAAGCACTTTGATTCTGTTTTGAGGCTTGGGGGCAAAATAAAGAATTACAATACTCTGTTTTATATATATTTAAAAAAACAAAACCTCACTGTAGAAAGAATATCCACTCCTTTCATTATCAGTGCAACTTTTTTTGTTGTTTAATTGCTTGATGCTAACTTATATTAATCCCTGACCTGGATGGCCCAGGCTAGTCAGATCTCAGAAGCTAAGCAGGGTCGGCTCTGGTTAGTCCTTGGATGGGAGATCACCAAGGAAGTTCGGGATTGCTGTGCAGAGACAGGCAATGGCAAGCCACCTCTGAACATCTCTTGCCTTGAAAACCATAAAGGATCACCATAAATTGGCGGCAACTTGCCGGCACTTTGCACCACCTACTTACATTAAACTCAAACACATGATGTGGATAGCACAGGTTTTTAGTGGGAAAAACGTTTGCAGTTCCATCAAAAGTTTCTAAAAATGTACCAGGTAGGTTTGTTTGTTTTTCCTGCCACAGAGAGGTATGAAATGAGTAGCATTTAAAGACTTACAGTTTTCAAACCACATAGCTTGATAACTTCATCTTTATCCTGCTCTTCCCTGTTGCTACACTTTGAGCAGTGTACACAGAGGTCATTTCGGGGGGGAACGCGGGGGAATGCAGTTCCCCCGGGTGAGGTGCAGGGGGTGGGGCACATGACAAAGCTCCGCCCCCTGCTTCCGGCCACCCCGCTTCCGGCCCTCATTCAGCCAGGAGGAGGCAGGAGAAGAGGGAGGGTAATTTTTTTCCCCCCCGCCTCTCCCCACCCCTGCCTGCCTGTGGCCAGGGAGGGCCTTGGCGGGGCTTCCTCGCACTCCCGCCGGCCTTGCAGGTCTACCGCCGGGCCCCTGATGTCAGGGGGTGTGGCATATGCTAATGAGTTATGCTAATGAGTTCCCCTAGCTCTTTTTCTACGAAATGACCCCTGAGTGTACATAGTATATAATCCAGAATAGTTCCCAGGAACTCTTCTGCCAAGAGCAGTTTGAGGCAAACAGATTGGAAATCTGTTGGTGGATTACTAATCCCAAATACTGTGATGAGACTGCACACAGATGAACATTTCTATTAAGTCTCCATGTTCTGAACCTACAAATACATGGATTGGTGTATAGGGAATGATAGGTGCAAAGAAATTTGCCTGCTGGTAAATTTAGTTTTGTTTAAAAATTGTGGAAGTTTAAAAAAAAATATGTGATTCCCAAATGTTACATTGCCTTGATGCTGCATTGTGGACCTATTGGTGTGCATGCACAGCTTTTGCCTTTAATGAAGGATGCTGCACAAAGATCTGTGTGGGGCCCGGCCTGTGGTTCCACATGCGTGCCTCCAACCACATGTAATCTATTGCCCCCCCCTCCTCCAGGTAGGCTTTGTGCACCTGGTTTCTGCCCATGGCTCTGCTGTACTTGATTCCCCACACGGACAGCATTTGCTGATTCTGGGTGAGTGCATACATGTGTGGTTTCTTTCCCTCCTAGGGCGTTCAACAGCTTTCTCTAGATTTTGTGATTTTTTTTTCTAAACATGTCTACTTCTCTGCTATTCTAACTGTTTTATGTGGCTGCAGGCTGTGTAACATTTAGATCCCAGCTTCTTGTCAACGAACACTGCAATTATTCCCTCAACAAGGTAGAAGAATCTTAAAGGAATGTATCTTTTATACCTATAGATGACTCTTTATGGAGGAGCTCGTGTATGCTGGGGGAAACCAGTCACCTGAGTCGTTTATGCTTTGTGGTCTTGTGGAATTGCTGCATTTTATAAATGCTTACCTAGAGGGCATTTAATCATTGTGTGTCATGGGCCTTCCTTCGGCAGTGGATTTTATGAGAAGAAACGGGAGGGTTAAATTTTTTTATCTCGATGTATTTTCTTGACAGTGCTTTTATCTGCAAATATCTCTGACGCAATAACATTAAGCTGCCCTTCTGAAATCAGCATGTGCGAAAATCTTTTTGTCAAGCGCATGAAAATGCACCGTTGTTTTTAAAAACCGTAAACCTAGATAACAGTCCAATTTAGTAACTTTTATATAACAGTCATTTATGGTACTTTACAGCAAAAAAATAAATCGCAATCCTGTGTGGGATTTAAACTATTTTGTCACTAGATGTAGAAAGTAAAATTGAATAAAGTATTGTTTCGCAGAGATTTCTCTTTTTTAGAAGAAATGTATATGTGGTTTGTTCTGTTACTTTTGTTTGAATGAGGATAAATAGTGTGATTGAAATTCTGTGAAACTCAGGGTAATGGAAAGAAACTTGGTAATAACTGCTTTTAAGAACTAAAGAGAGACTAAAATTCAACATGCTTGATTCCCCTCCTCACTTTTGCAGTTTGGTTTCTTTCTGGAGTTTGAGTTGACTCTCTTTTGTTAAGAAGAGCCCAGTGCTGTGGAAAGGGAGAGGATGTATATTTGAGAGAAGAAGTTAAGTTACCTGGGCAGTTGTCCTAGCCCACTGTTGGGTGGAGCAGTTTTTCTTTGGGGGGGGGGGGAGAAGAAGAGATTGGATTTATACCCCACCCTTCACTACCCTTTCCCTTCCCCTTTCCACAACAGTGACCCTGTAAAGTAGGTGGGGCTGATCCAATTGCAAACTACGCCGGGCTATGCCTTGCGCAAATGGCTCACAAGCTTGATCTGTATATCCTCAATGGTGCTGTAGAGGGAGATTGTCCGGGGAAATTCACGTTTTGGGCTGGCACCAAGCATACAACAATTGATTATTTACTGGCTTCGCAAGACTTTTTCATAAGAGTCAGCAGTCTAATAGTTGATGTAAGAACTGAAAGCGACCACCTCCCTCTTGTATTGAGGTGGCCTAAGGATTTAGTTGGCTCTTCTAATAGTCGCGAACCGTATTTAGCTTCAGCAGCAATGACAGGTAGACAGAAACTCAAGTGGAATGAGGAGCTAAATGATAAGTTTCTAAGGTGGACCTTGTCAGAACAAGGGAAATCCCTTTTTAGTAGCTTTGCAAACCAAGCAAAGGAAGATTCTTCACCTTTGTCGACATATACCAATTTAACTTCCTCACTAATCCCTCTTTTTTCAAAAGAAGTTTATAAGTCCCGTATAAGGAGCCCTCATCTTAACAGTTGGTTTGATGAGGAATGTAGGCAGGCCAAGTCAGATCTAATTAGGACTTTTAAAGCTTTTCAAAGTGTTCCAAATTAGAATTTAGCAGCTGAAATCCAAAAGAAGAAAAAAGAATATAAGGCAATTGTGAGAGCCAAAAAGTTAGCTGACTCTCAAAACAAATGGTCGTCGAATCCTGTGAAAGAGATGATCATGGCCGTTTTATTTTTTATAAACGGGTTGATAAATGACCAACCCATAACTATTGCTTCAGTATACGGCCCAAATTCAAATCAATGCAAATTTATTCAGGAAACCTTAGAAAAAATAAATAAATTTCACACAGGTCCTATTTTATTAGGAGGAGACTTAAACTATACCTTAGACCCACGCAAAGATAAATCATCACCAAAGAAAATTAAAACAAAATCAAATATCAGTCAATTGCAAATTTTATTAGACAAACACAATCTAGTTGACATTTGGAGGCTACAACACACTACTGAAAGAGACTATACCTATTATTCACCAAGGTACAAAACATATTCACGAATTGATTATTTGATTGCCTCCTCAAATTTGATTGATAAAATATACTCATCGAATATTGGCATTCAAAAGTGGTCAGACCATGCCCCGGTATTCTGCAGAATAGGCACTGGTAACAAAAAAATAAACAAGCCAAGCTGGAGGTTTATTAAACTTTTATTATATGACCCAAAGGCCCAAGAGAAAATTAGACACGAATTAGTAAATTATTTTAAAACAAACTGCACTGAAGATGTGTCCACACAGACTATATGGGAAGCGTCAAAAGCTGTCATGAGGGGACAATGTATTTCCATAATGGCAGCCTGTAAAAAAGAAAAAAATAAGATTAAAACGGAACTTATACATAATATTAAAGAACTAGAAGACAAACATAAGAAGACATGCAGCAAAAAAGTATATAAACGACTACTAGATGCTAGAAAAAATTAGAAATGATGGAATCAACTGATATTTTAAAAGACAATTTCAACAATAAGAAAGTATATCAAACTAATAACTCTAAACATTTAAGGCTACTCTCATGGAGACTCAAAAAGAAGCAGGCGGAAAGATTTATAAGTTGTATTAAAAGCAAAAATAACACCCTGCATCGGGAAACCAGTGAAATTATTAAGATACTCCACTCCTATTATGAATCCATATACACTTTGGACGCCAAGATGTACCTCTAATGTCTTGTTGAGACAAGAAGCTGGTCTCAGTACAGTCGAATTGAATATCTGGTTGCATTCTCTCTGCTTTTGGCTTAAAGTCCACCTTTTTCCTGTTGGGTTATTTCCTTTTCTATTGGCCGCATCCCCTTATCCTCAGTGGTCCACCAGAGCCATTCACAAATTGAGAACATTAGGATTGGACCCGAACCAACTTCTGGAAAGTGGATACGATAGGGCAAAAAATATCGTTCACCAACGTCTCAGAGATATTGAGCAGCAAACATCCTATGCTGTACTTTCGCCTCTTTACAAATCTTTGAAACCCAAAATTTATATGACTGCTCCTTTATATTTAGCCAATATTCCCAACCCAAATCATAGATGGGCTTTTTCCAGAGCTAGATTTGACACTTTTCCATCGGCAGTTCTTGCCGGAAGATTTCAACGCATCCCTAGGCATTTGAGATTATGCTCATGCCCCTCCGAGTCAATTGAGACCCTCTCCCATATATTATTCCAGTGTTCCTACTATGCAGAAGAAAGAGCCCTTTTAATTACACCTATAATAAGGTCATTCAGACACCAAGGACAATTAGTAATCCACTCTGAGGAACATTTGCTGAAACATCTATTGGAGGACAAATCCATTGCAATATCAAGGAATGTTGCCAAATTTCTCTTTATTGCATTTACAAAGCGCAAGCTCCTCCTCAATGTTCCTCATGATATCTCTTCTCTGTAATGCTTTTTGCTTTTGTTCTGTATGCTATTCTATGGGTCTCTGACCGTAATAGAATGAATGAATGAATGAATGAATGAGTAGGTGGGGCTCAGAGAGCTCTTTCAAGGACTGCTCTTGAGAGAACAGCTCTGAAAGAATTTATGACTGCCCGAAGCTCACACCAGCAGCTGCATGTGGAGAAGTGGGGAATCAGACCTGGTTCTCCCAGATTTAGAGTCCGTGTTCCTAACCACTACACCAAACTGGGTATTGTACATCACACATATAGATCTGCTTTCAGAGAAAGAAACATACAGGACTTTTTAGTCCTCCTGTACCATATACTATGCATATTAAGAAGGAAGAGGGAAACTGGGTGGGCAGTAAAGTCTTAGCTGAAGGGATTCCTTGGGTCAGGCTTGGTTGGGGAGCGGATTGCCAGGAAGGAATTGTGCGTCACTAAGCTGAGGGGTTTGGGAAGATTGGGGAAGGGAGCTAGTTCTGGTGGTGGTCACTTCCTTCCTTTTGTAGGAGAAGGAGTAGGTTTTTATACCCCACTTTTCTCTACCTTAAGGAGTCTCATAGCAGTTTACAATCACGTTCCCTTCCTTTCCCCTCAATAGACCCCGTGTGAGGTAGGTGGAACTGAGAGAGTTCTGAGAGAACTGACTGGCTCAAGGTCACCCAGCAGACTTCATGGGGGAGGGGATCAAACCCCATTCTTCAGATTAGAGTTCACCACTCTTAACCGTTACACAACACTGGCTTTGTAGAGCAAAGAGAGAGTGGAAAGGTACCATTTTTGCTCTAGGGCAGGGGTATCAAACATACAGCCTGTGGGGCCACAACTGGCCCGTCCAGGGCTTTTATCTGGCTCGCAAACAACTGATCATTATCTTTATTGCCAGATGACAGAGGCTGTGCATTATGTCCCTGTATACTGTCCTAGTGCTAGTGAATAGCAGGCAGTGGAAGTGGGAGGGTGGCCATTAGGCAGGTACTTTAAGGAAATACTGTAAGAGTGGTAATGTTTTACGCATGTTTGTATTTTGAGTGTCTTTTATAAAGTCTATATCTCTGGTACCTGGGGTTACATTTTATGGCACGCATGGCCCGGCCCGACAAAGTGACATTTATGTCAGATCCGGCCCTCGTAACAAATGAGTTTGACACCTTTGCAGGTGGAAGGCTATATGGCCTGCTGCTGCCTCAGCTCACCTGGTACATTTGCACACCTTTTGTGCTATAAAGGAAGTGGCTGCTGGGATGGAGGAAGGAGAGCCAGCCTGCTGTTTTACGGAGGTGAGAAAAATCTGGGACCTGGGCAGGGGCAAGAATGTAGTTAATTGGAGTTTGCTGCCCTCCCCTTTTTAAATAAGTAACTATGGATGGTTAAAGAGGGAGTTGCAGTTTTAGAGAACATCTGCGTGATCGCTTCAAAACCCTTTACCCTGCAGACATGAATGGCAGCTATTCACTTATATGAGAACAAGTATGTGTACTCAAAGGCATGGACGGGATGTGGGTTAAGCTGACCCTATCGATCCTAGCTTAGTCAGCAGAACCGGTTTGGCCGCGCCCCCCCCCCCCCAAGGAGTCCCATCCTTTTTACTGTGTCCCATAAAACGTCATGGAAACTGCTTGGAACTGAGCATGCTCCTCTTTGTGTATCTTTCAGTCTGCATGTTCCATCTGGAATTGTTTCATGGTCATGTTTGTAAATAAGGAGATCTTGGGAACTGACTTTGAGACATAGATGATTTAGTATTTGGGTTGGGGAGAGAGAGAAGGGACCTTTTAATTGTGGCAGATTCCAGAGGAGTAATTGCTTTCTGTCAGTTGTATGAAAATTGTGTCCAGTCACTGGTTAAAGCCTGAGTTCTTTGCTTTCATGTGGGAGAGCCAGGGGTGTAACGGTTATAGAAGAAGAAGAAGAGTTTGGATTTATACCCCGCCCTTCACTTGGAGTCTCAAAGCGGCTTACAAACTCCTTTCCCTTCCCTTCCCCACAACAGACATCCTGTGAGGTAGTTGGGTCTGAGAGAGCTCTGACAGAAACTGCTCTTTTTCAAAAACCGCTCTGCCAGAACTATGGCTTGCCCAAGGGCATCCAGCAACTGCAAGTGGAGGAGTAGAGAATCAAACCCGGTTTTCCCAGATTACAGTCCGTGCACTTAACCACTACACCAAACTGGCTGTAATCGGACTGGGATTTCGGAGACCCAGCTTTGGATCTCCATGGCAGTATACTGGGTGACCTTAGGCCAGTCATGTTCTCAGTCTAACCTCATAGAGTTGTTGTGCAGATAAAATGGAGAAGGGGGAGTTGTAAGCGACTTTGGGGTCCCCATTGTGGAGAAAAGTAGGCTGTAAAGGTAAAGGTTCCCTTGCTCAAAAGCCAGTCAAATCCGACTCTAGGGTTGCAGTGCTCATCTCCGTTTCAAAGCCGAAGAGCCAGCGCTGTCCGAAGACGTTTCTGTGGTCATGTGGCCGGCATGACTAAACACCAAGGTGCACAGAACGCTGTTACCTTCCCACTGAAGTGGTACCTATTTATCTACTTGCAATTTCTTGCTTTCGAACTGCTAGGTTGGCAGGAGTTGGAACTAGAGACGGGAGCTCACTCCGTCATGCGGCACACTCGGGTCTCGAATGGCTGAACTACCGACCTTCCATAGCCTGCAGTTCAGCGTCTTAACCACTTGAGCCACCACAGTAAATAAATTAGGCCAGTATTCTTTCCCGGTGTGATGCGGGAACCACTGCTGTGACCATGTGTCACATCACCATTGATGCTTACAAAAGTGGGTTAATCGTGACATCGTGTGGAACTGCAATGCCATCCAGCTTTCCTGTGTTGCCCAGTGGTAGCCAAAGGGGGGTAGTGCCACTATGACTCGTGTGGCACTGGAATGACACAAGAACCCAGTTTTACCGCCTCATCTTGTGCACAATTACGAACTAAGACTTGCTGGGTTTATTGGGACTTGTTGCCAGGTTTGTAAGCACAGAGTTGCTGCCCGAAAGCAGGTCTACTCGGAACCAGTGTTCCCTCTAAGCTGAGTTAGTGTGAGCTAGCTCACAGTTTTTTAGCCTCCGGCTCACACATTTTTGTTTCAGCTCAGGAAGGATAGCTCCAGAGCAAACTAATTTATACAGTAGCCAAATTGCTCACTCACAACTTTAATGCCAGTAGCTCACAAAGTCGAATTTTTGCTCACAAGACTCCACATCTTAGAGGGAGCATTACCTGGAGTCAGAACCCTACTGAAGTCTACTCAACAGGGCTTAGTCCTGCAAAAGTGTCCTTGGAACTGCACTTTTAGATTCTCTCCTTGAATTTTTTCTTCAGCATGGCTCAGCTCAGGGTCATCCTTCTAGACTAATGGTTTTGGTGGGGTTTTTTTTTAGGTGTAAGCAAATATATTGAAATGTAAATGTTGTGGCATTTTAAATCTCTGACCTCCCCACAGAAATGGTTCGCTTGCTGGGTATGCTCACAGCTATGCAGTACAGTGATTGTTTACAACATTTGAAAAAGTATACCTGTATTTAATCTGTCACGCTATGGAGGTTTGGGATTTAATATACAGTAGGTCTGTAAGGAACTTGGGCTAACATCTAATACAGTGCTTGATTTCTAGAATGAGAGCCATTGGTGGTCACCAAGGAAACCATATCACAACATCCCCTTTCCCCCCCCTCCTGTCCTGATGTGCCAGGACTCAAAGGCATACCTTTGCCATGGAATTCACACCACCCCATCTCAGGTATGTGTAGGTCGTGGATACTGAGTAAAAAATGCACCGTGGACATAGCATGGGGAGTCCCCTTTCTTCTAATATTATGTCGCTTACAGTATTTACAGCCCATATTACTGCTTATCACGTGTTCCAAAGCTGAGGTCAAGCGATATCCTAGAAACCAGTTGAAAAATGTGGAAATATTTCATTCTTAGCTTTGATGGGGGGTATTGTGATAGACTGCAGACGTCATTAGACTTGGATACGGAAATATTTCACATGACTGGCATACAATTCATGGCCCCCTTTCGCTGGTGGCAGATGTGTTGCTTGCATCATAAGGAGTTACCACATTACCTACAGTTGGAGAGTGTTTCTTCTTCCGTGTGCAATATCTGCTTCTGTTCACGGCAAGCACTTCTGGTAGTTACGATGGAGTGAGGCCCTTTTTGTGGCCATCTTGAGTAAAGTGGCTTACATATATCTGTGCCTTTAGAAGGACAGGAACCTTACAAAGTAAGATGGAGCAGCAAGTTCAAAGTAAGGACGTTCTGGCAAACAAAGGCTTGAGTGCTCTGCCAGAATCAGTCTTGCCATTTGCCAGGATGACAGATGATCTGGCATTAGAAGTATTGTTCTTGGCTATACTGCCTTGAACAGAGACTTTTGAGGCCATATTTTGCTTTGTGTATTAAATGGCTCTTCAGCATTTGAATCCAGGAGAGCCTCAGTGTTTCCTAAAGCTGGCATGGGTGAGCTGGGGACCCTGACCCCAATTTGCTTGGGACACAAGCAATGTTCCCTCTAAGCTGTGGAGTCTTGTGAGCAAAAATTCTACTTAGTGAGCTACTGGCATTAAAGTTGTGAGCAAGCAATTTGGCTACTGCATAGATTAGTTTGCTCTGGAGCCATCTTTCCAAGGTAAAAAAACTGTGAGCTAGCTCACACTAACTCAGCTTAGAGGGAACACTGGACACAAGCAAGCTCCTCTGTCTTTTACTTTCTCCTCTTATCCTTTACCAAAATTATTCTTGCCACCAACGTGGAGCCTGTCAAGATTTCGGAGAACTAGTTCATTATTTATTTAGATCCTGTTTTGCTCCCCAAAGTAGCTTACAGTATAATTCTCCTCTCTTCCATTTTATCCTCACATTAACCCTGTGAGGTAGGTTAGCTGAGAGTGGCCGGCCCGCTGTCACCAGTGAGCTTCTGTGGCACGGTGGTGACTTGAACTTGTCGTCCCAAAACTCAGTCTTATGTTCTGACCACTATGGTGAAATGATCCTCCACGGTTGACTTGTTTTTTCTCAGTTTTTCTCCCCTTGATGAAGTGTTGCATAAACTGATAGTGATGTGGGAAAAGGATGTGTGATTTCTGCTGGACCTTGCCACCTAGTGGTACGTAGAAAAACTATTTCCTTCCTATCCACCTTAGCTCTGTCAACTAAATCGCAGTCTTAAGGACTCCCGCTGCATTGTGGGTAAGCGGCTGGAATGGATACTTCAGGAGACACAGCTGTGGTCTTGCCACAAGTCTATAAAATGATGATCTGCGTAACAGCGAACTTTGTGTTTATCACCCCCACACACACACACACTGTTCTTTATTGTTTATCCCAGAATAAGTAGTCATTCCTTAACATTCTGCATCTGTCCAGTAGCAAATGGAGAAGAATTGTGTTTCTGGGCTGTGTTTTTGCACTGGAGAATCTCAAGTGGCTCGATGGGGGAAAAGGTGATAAGGTCCTGCTTGCCACTGACCTTGACAAAAGGATTACAGGGCGTGGGCGAAGAAGCAAACTGTTGGGTCAGTTAAAAACAACAACACTTCTAGGCTATTGCTGGACATATCTGCGGAGTGTACCGGTTTTTGGAAAGCTGAGATCCCTTCCTGTTACAGCCTTGAACCACATACTGGTTCCAGATAAAGTGTCCAAGATTCAATCCCAAACTTTTTGATTTTTCTCCCAGCTTCTGTTTCTCATCCCCCCCCCCCATGGGTTGCCCTGTTGAGTCTCCTTGTTCACCCTCTTTCCTTGCAAATGTCCACTATCCAGTTGGCAGTGCAATCCTAGAGGAGTCTTCTTGGTGGGACTTACTCCCAGGTTTTTAAGGTTGCATAGCTAGCTGCTCTTGGGCTGACTCAGTTTTGCACTACAGCTGACGCTGGAAGAGGGGTCCCCAACCTTTTTGATCCTGCAGGCACATTTTGAATTTTGACACCGTACGGTGGGTACAGCAACAAAATGGCTGCCATAAAATGGCTGCCACGGGAGGTGAAGCCAGCCACAAAATGCCTGACACAGGGTGACTTCAGTAACACAATGTAGATCTTTGTGCTGTGGTGGCTGGCAGCTGCTGCCAAAGCAATATCTTAAAAAGCTGGCTCCACCCACTTCATAAAAACACTTGGTGGGTGCCAGAAAAGGTGTCAGCCTGTGGACCCCATGTTAGGGACCCCTGCACTAGAAAGACAGTAGTTGAGAGTCCCAGTTCTTTTCATACATTGGTTCTAAGCATGGCAGTGGTGGGTTTGGAAAATTATTTCTGACATGGGGGAGTCGCACTATGGTGGACTTTATTTGTCCCCAATACGTTATATGTTCCAAATGTATTCACTCGGTTGCTAGACTACAGTTAATAAAAGAGGATTGCAGATTTTGCCAGAAATCTTAGTAAGCTTTGAAATAGGCTCTAGTCCAGAAAGCTTGTGCTTGAATGAAAATCTGCTAGTCTTTAAGGTGGCGCAAGCCTCTCTTGCTTCTTAGTGCAGAACTCTAAGGTCAGTGGTAAATGTGAGTGAAATATTTTGCAATGTGTTACTGATTATGGCTTTTATTAGCAAATGGTTTAACACTGCTTTCATTACTAGGATTTTATCTCTCCACCCCACCCCAAATGAGAGACAGTGGAGTGGCTAGAGACATGGACTAGGATCTTGGAGACCCAGGTTCAAATACCCACTCTGCCTTGGAAGCTTGCTGGGGTGACCTTGGGCCAGTTACACACCCTCAGTTTTAACCTACTTCACAGGATTGTTGTGATGATAAGGGGAGGACAAGAGAATGATGTAAGCAGGGGTCATTTCGTAGAAAAAGAGCTAGGGGAACTCATTAGCATAACTCATTAGCATATGCCACACCCCCTGACATCAGGGGCCCGGCGGTGGACCTGCAAGGCCAGCGGGAGTGCAAGGAAGTCCCGCCAAGGCCCTCCCTGGCCCCAGGCAGGCAGGGGTGGGGAGAGGCGGGGAGGAAGCAACTTACCCTCCCTCTTCTCCTGCCTCCTCCTGGCTGAATGAGGGCTGGAAGCGGGGCGGCCGGAAGCAGGGGGCGGGGCTTCATCATGTGCCCCGCCCCCTGCACCTCACCCGGGGGAACTGTGTTCCCCCGCGTTCCCCCCCGCAATGACCTCTGGATGTAAGCTTCTTTGGGCCCCCATTTGGGAGAAAAGGCAGGTATAACTGAAGGAAATAAAGTAATAAAGTTAGTCTCTCTACTGTTTAATAGGTGTGTGACACAGAAACATACTACAGGGTCAATTTTTCTGATTTATATTTGCACAAGGCTGGGAATTTACTGTCGAATTGCGGCCTCAGGCTGCTCTTAAGGTGAATGAGCCCTGCCAGGAAAAGATGACAACTCTATTCGCCAACGTTTAGCCTCTGTTAAATCTGTCAAGCCTATTATTCTCCTCACTCCTGCCTTTTTGTTGCTTGTAATTTTTAAGTATTGCTATAGGTGGTATTCCTGCCAACCTAGGAGTTCGAAAGCAAGAAATTGCAAGTAGATAAATAGGTACCACTTCAGTGGGAAGGTAACAGCGCTCCGTGCGCCTTGGTGTTTAGTCATGCCGGCCACGTGACCACGGAAACGTCTTCAGACAGCGCTGGCTCTTCGGCTTTGAAACGGAGATGAGCACCGCAACCCTAGAGTCGGATTCGACTGGCTTTCGAGCAAGGGAACCTTTACCTTTTTATAGGTGGTATAGATCTGCATCGGATGAAGTGAGTGCCCCAAACCTTATGCTAGAATAAATTTTGCCAGTCTTCTAAGATGTCACCAAAGGTGGACTTTTGTTTTTGAACTTGTCAAGTAACTTGCACTTTTATGGATGGCAGAGCCTGGTGTGTTTAGAATAAGGACAAACCAAGGTGTGTGCCTTTCACACAAGTATGGTGTCCGTGTTGTTTGGGAATCCCAACAGAAAGTCTGCTGTAAAGATAACATTTTAAAAAATGGAACCAGGGTTGAGGATGATTCAGAATGAATGAAAATTGGATGTGATATTGTAGATGTGATAATTAAGTAAATACTATGATAGTTTTGAGGTAAATACTATGATAGCCTGTATGGCAGCTTCCTGTTTTACTGTATAGTAAAGAGACAAGGCAGAGACCCCAAGGGGACATTAGGGCAGTTCCCTCATGAACCTGATTACTCTTCAACGTTACCTACATCTCATCCAGCTTGAAACACAATTGGCCTATGTGTTAGGTTTGCAACCCAAAGGTTCAAACCTCCTTGATTAAAGAAACCAATCAAAAGATCTTCTGATAACATTGCCAGTTTTCATATTTTTATGATCTGGATGAAGGGGTAGAAGGGCTACTCATTAATTTGCTGATGATACCAAATTGGGAGGAGTAGCAAACACCCAAGAAGATAGAGTTAAAATTCAACAAGACCTGAATACTCTGGAGAAGTGGGAAGTTGCAAACAGGATGCAATTCAACAATGATAAATGCACAGTATTACAACTGGGCCACAAAAATGCAAAGCACAATACTGGATGGGGGATACGTTTCTGGGGAGTAGTGTATGCGAAAGAGATCTTGGGGTAAGAGTGGACTGTAAACTAAATATGAGCAGTTAGTGTGATGCGGTGGCAAAAAAGGCAAATTCAGTCTTGGGTTGTATTAAAAGGGCTATAGTATCGAAATCACAGGAGGTCATAGCCCCTCTGTATACTGCCTTGGTCAGCCACACCTTGAGTACTGTGTGCCGTTCTGGAGGCCCCACTTCAAAAAGGATGTGGACAAAATCAAGAGGGTGCAGAAGAGAGTGATGAGGATGATCTGAGGAGACCGAGCCCTACGAGGAAAGGGTAAAGGCCTTGGGAATGTTTTGTTTGAGGAAGAGGAGATTGGGAGGGACATGATTGCTCTCTTTAAATATTTGAAAGTGTCATTTGGAGGAGGGCAAGGGGCTGTTCCAGTTGGCAGCAGAGGATAGGGCCCGAAGCAACGGGTTTAAGTTACATGACAACTTTCAAGAAGAGGCTGGACGAATATTTGTCAGAGATGCTTTAGGCTGGTCCTGCATTGGGCAGGGGGTCGGACTAAATGGTCTGTATGGCCACTTCCAACTCTATGATTCTATGAGTCGTTTTAAAAAAAACTACTGAAAATGGTGTGGCTGAGGCACAGAAGCAGTGACTTTCTTAAAGCTACCTACATGGTCTACAGTGTTAGAATGATTGCTCCACTATTTTCCAAATGCAGTGGTCCTTCTGACATTTCTGCCTCAGTTAGTCTAACAGAGAAAAAAATATATGAGAGTGCGTGCTAATCGCATCCTATCCTTGAAGTCTGCTGGGTGAACTTTGGGCCAGTCACTGGATTTTCCTCTAAAACACTTCACAGAGTTTTTGTGAGGATAGAACAGTATGAGCAGAGGTGGAATGGCAAGGTTTTCTTTGCTTGCTTGGATTTCCTGGGCTGCTTCCACATGGACAAACTCTGCCTTTGCTTCCAAAATGGGCTGCTGTTTTGGGGGACTAGCCATACAACGTCACCCTCTAATTGTCTGCTTTCCAGTTTTTTCTTCTCTGAGGTATGCTTTTCTCAAGTCTAGTTTACTGTGATCTTTTCTGAAAGAATACAGCCCAAGCACATTGCATGCTGTCTGGATGGGAAAGGCAGACATTTGCAAAGGGCCTGGCCATGCTGATGCCATTTTCCTTAAAGCCCTTACAGCCGCCCTTTTCCCCATTGTGCCACTGCAGGGCTCCTTTAAAATTGGGAACTTGTCTACCAGTAATTTGTCTGGCACTATAATGTTCTCTCTCTAGTGCGCTACAACTCTATAGCGATTACAGAACTCCTTTTAAAAGCCCTCTGGTGGCATGGTGGGGGGAAATGCAGGGGAAACAGCGGCTGACTTGCGTTACATTCCAAGCTGGAGGAGAAAGTCTGAGGGTAGCGCTTTTTGATTAGTGATACAACTAAACCTTAAAGAGGAAAAATCCATTTGAGCCATATAATTATAAACTTCAATACTGCTAATTTTAAACAGCCTTAGGTGTACTGAACTCTGTGTGAGAAGAAAAGGGAGAGAAGAAAAGGTTTTATTTTTATTCAGGGCTATTTTTGGGCAGGAACACACAGGAACGGAGTTCTGGTTGGCTTCAGAGTTGGCCATGCCTACTACAGCCAAAACGTCTGCATGCGTGGCTACAGAGGGAAGGCCTGGAGAGCGACCCCCCCCCCCGCAACTCCGAGGCGGGTGGGCCCTGGAAGGATCTGCCTTCCCCGCTCTGTCCAAGGGCCAGCTTGCCTGGGTGCCCCACAGCCGCAGGGCGCCCAGGCAAGCCAAGGGAAGGCAGTTTAAACTGCCTTACCTTGCCTCCAAGGGCCGGCTAGCCCGGGCTCCCCACAGCTGCAGGACACCTGGGCAAGCTGAGAGAAGGCATCGGGTGTGGCCTAATATGCTAATAAGCTGTGCTGTCAGGGGTGTGGCCTGATATGCTAATCAGTGTCTGCTGTTGGTGTGGCCTATTATGCTAATGAGTTCCTGCTGGGCTTTTTCTACAAAAAAGCCCTGTTTTTATTCCTTTGCCTGTTTTACATGATCAAGTGTCTGCCAAAGGCTTCAAAGTTGGCCACTTTGTCTCTAGCTTTTTTAAATCATTGGCTAGTTCTTTTATCTCCTCAATCTGTTTTAGGCTTGTACTTTCTTTTCAATTTGACTAATTGGTTATTTAAAAAAAACAAATCCCTGAGTTTGCATTGGGATAGTATTACTCAGCTGTTTTTTTTTTAATTACAAAATTTTGCCCCAAAGTAAAGGGCATATGTAATGTATATGACAGCATATGTAATTTAAGCTCCATGGTTCTTGATCACATTGCCAATGGCTATTATGATATGGAAACACTCTTGCTAATTTTATCGTGAGTGAAAGACATCCTAGAGCTATTTTTTTAAAGTTATCTTTAAAGGAAATCTTGTTGCTGTGTGAGCTGTAGTCTAGGGTAGGAAGCTGGTTTTAGAACAGCAGATCATAAATTAAGGGCCCACAAGGAACAGAGGGATTGGTTTGTATGAACTCTTAGTACCCTAGGGGCCAGATTTTCATGTTAGCAGGATCTTTTTTTGAACATGAAATTTGGGACTATATAATGGCAGGGGTCATTTCCTGCAGGAGCAGAGCTCCGGCAGTAAAGAGCCCAGGGGACGGGCACATGCAACAAGCCCCACCCCCTGCTCCCAGCAGCCCTCAGTCAGAGCAAGAAGCAGCCAGGTAAGTTACAGAACACCCCCTCCTCCAAAACAGTCCAGTGCCACCTTTAAGACCAAGTTTTATTCAGGCATAAGCTCTCCCTCCTCTGCCAGGATAGATCTGCACATCCCCCCCCCCCAAATGGCTCCCAGTGGAGCCTGAGCAGTGGGTGCTGCCTTCTGATACCCTTCCTGTGATGTCAGGGGGTGTGGCATATGCAAATAAATTATGTTAATGAGTCATGCTAATAAGTTCCTCCGCCTCTTTTTCTACAAAATGACCCCTGTATAATAATGGTATGAGATGATGCGCTCCTGCAATACACCTGTGCATCTTCACTGGGTGCATGCACATGCTCTGCTGCATAGAGTCACATTTCATAGCATTTAGGAGCTCAACACAGAGGAGGAGGAACTCTTCAAATCTGGGCCTTTGACAGCGGTCATGCAGAAGTCTGAACTGCACAAAACTTCTTTCAGAACACCACATACTTTACGTTCCTGAAACTGTACATTTTGTGCCCGGTTGCACTTTTTTTTAAAGGGGGGTTTAGCAGGCCTCTTGCTTGCCCTGTCAGCCTCTTGCATCAAACTTTCCAATAGATTAGAGTTCACTTTGGAAGCTGCAGATCCGACCAAAAAATAAAGTCCACCCAAGCTTTAATGCTTACACTTCAACCTCTAAGCGTCTCGCGTCTCCTATTTACAAATTCCAGCTCGGGGAGCCGTGTTTAGTCTGTCGCAGGAAGAACGCATCTGATTAAAAGCGGCCTCTCGCCCGCGCGAGCTTCGGCTTCCATTAATCTGCTTCGAGCGCCACCCAACAGCGTTGCGGCCGCTGTCTTTCAAAGTACTTGTTTTTCCATGCAGCAACTGCGGCGTTTGCTTCCAGCGTCCCAGTCACTAAGTGTTACATTCAGACGACATGTAATGCCCAGGTTTAAAAAAACAACAACCCTGCCGGCAGCAAGAATCGGGTTACCAGACGTCCTCTTTTTTGGGTGGCAGCCCTCTTTTGGGCTCTTTTTGAAGAACTGATGAAAATCTCTTTTTGGGTTGGAAGGTTAGGAACAATGATCGCCGCTTAGGGTATTTAAAATGAGATTTGTCATGGTGATCACTTGTTAGAAGCGGTCGGTCGGGAAAGGCGTCCTCTTTTTTTCGCTTTTCAAACGACGGCGACCCCAGCCGAGAAGGAACTTCAACATTCCTCGTGCCTTGAAAAGTTTTCGCAAACAAGTAGTCTGGCAGCGGACAAGTTCCATCAGGCTCCACCCCCCTCCTTCCTCCTCTCTTTCTCTCCCCCCCAGCCGACGGGGCGAGGGAGGAAGCCAGGCTATTTATAGCACGGGGGGGGGGGTGTCTGTCCCGTGACGGCGAATG
>NW_015173694.1:837303-866062 GCF_001447785.1 Gekko japonicus | reverse complement strand
AAGAGCGGAGCGGGCGAGAGAGCGAGCGAAGCCCAGCTTGCAAAGATGGAGGAGAAGAGGAAAAGGAGGAGGTGGTTGTGGTTATGAAGGGCTGCGGCGGCGGGGACGGCCGGCTCTAGCGCGGAGGAGGAGGGGGCACTCAATCTGGGCCGGGCCCGGGCCTGGGGATTGCAGCTTTCCCATCCTCTGTACGAACATCTGCAAGCGGAGCAGCAGCGCGCCATTCGCCCCCTTCCCCCCCGCAGCCTCTTGCAGGTAAAGGGAAAGGGAGGGAGACGCTGTGGAGGGGCTTGGTGAGGAGGAGGAGGCAGCTGCGGCGGGGCGCCTTGCAAATCTCTTCCCGAGGCAGCCTGGCTGGGTGGGGGCGCGCAAGGGAGAGAAGTCCGCCGCGAACGTGTGCTGCGCCGAGCGGGGACAAAACAGCGAAGGGCGCGCGTGGAGAGAGCGGCCCCGCCAGCTGTGCCCCCCCCCCCCAAAGCTGCCGCCGCCTTCTCATTGAAACAGGAGCCGGCGTGAGAGCCAGACGGCCCGACCAGCGTCGAGAGCGCGTACCGATGGCAGGTTTCTCCCGCAGCTTTGCCAAAAAAACCACCCCCTCTCCCCGAACTCGGAGAAGGGGACATTTTGGGGTGTTTTCAAACGAAGCCGTGAAGGAGGAAGAGGCGGCTTGTTGGGAGTGTGAACTCTGTGTGTGTGAGGGACGGAGGGAGACGTATCAATGTTATATCCCCCTTTCCACAAGGGGAGGGTTGGATTTGATTTCTGAATTCCACTCCCTTTCCGTTTCCTTGTGCAGTCTTTGAACTGTCTTGGTGGGTTTCTTCCCTAGATTTCGGCATCCTGCGTCCTCCTCACGGTGCTCTTTTTGCAGTTCTACCCCCCCAAAGCTATCTTGGAAGGCTGATGTTTGGTTGCCTGAGCAACTGTGGGCAAGAGGGGGTAAAAGACACCAAGCCCCCCCCCCCTTTTAATCTCATGGCTCAGCATACAAATTTTTACCTTGTTGCACCCATTGGGTTGGTTTTTCTTGCCGCCGTTCCCTGATAGCTGCAGAAAGCACTGTGTGTTTGATGGGGTGGCGATGGAAGGCGAAGGGCACAAAGTGTGTAGAAAATGTGCTTATTGATGGGGACGTGGCCAAGATTTTCTAGCGCTGGCCAGAAATATTAAACAGGAGATTGTGTGTGTGTGTTTGCACTTGAATGGTGGGGCTTGGGTGAAGAACAAAAACAAGAGCTCCTGTTTATAATTAATGGCATATGCTGATAATGTTTGGGCTGTTTCTTACTTGCTGTAATTTTGTAAAAGCTTCTGTAGAATATGGAATCTGAGCTCTGGTTTCCTCTACAGCATGAATGCACGCATGAAGCCACCTTACGTTGAGTGAGACCCTTGGTCTGTCAAGGTCAGTATCCTCTACTCTGGCAAGGGCTCTCCAGGGTCACTAGTGGAGGGCTTTCACATCATCCCCCTGCCAAATCCTTTTAACTGGAGATGCTGCGGATTGAACCTCAGACCTGCATGCTAAGCAGGTGCTGTACCACTGAGCCATAATTCCCGCATGTTCTAGTGTCAGTCAGTGATGCCTGATGAATGTGGGGGCAATATAGTGACCCTGACATTTCTCCACTTGGATTGGAAATTGGAGTGTTTCTTTGCTTGGGGATGGGTGGCTTTGTTTCAGCATATGGACCAGTTTGGATAGTGTTTGGATATTTAGGTGATTGCTGTTTTCATGTCAGTTACATTCTGGAGAGATCTGGTGGGAAAGACACATTCATTTCCCAGAAAGTGGGCCTGCTTGCTGCTGGGTCAGTTTGATGTGCATCTAAAGACATGTGTGGGCAGCAATGCTGTTTGATGCTTTAGGACAGAAGCAGGATTGTGAAAAGATCCAATCCCATGTACTTTCATGATAGGAAGCAAGTTGTCACCTGGTATGTTGGGAGTGATACATGTTTAACAGAGCATTTCCACATCTGGATTGCTGAGTCCAGGAATGCTGAAAGAGTGCTGGACTGCTTTTTGCATCCCAAAGGCACTTGTAGCTAATTTAAAGGGGTCAAGGAAGCCATCTTTCCTGTCCCTTGGTACATGTGGACTGGATGTTATGCTATTATGGTTGGGGAAAACAAGTTAAAATGAGGCATGATCGTGATTGTCCTTGGATGCGGGATGGGTGGAATTTTCCTAACATTTGAATAGTAATGTTCACAAGTTTCAGTCCTCTGGATTTCTTTGATACCTTTCTGGCTGTCTCTTTGATCCTGGCCATCTTGTGGCAGTGAATTCCAGGTGCCAGGTGTTTAAATTATGTCTCCTGTGAAGATGGATTTTCTTTTAACAGGCTTCCTCGGGAGGTGGTGGGCTCTCCTTTGGAGTTTTTTAAGCAGAGGCTAGATGGCCATCTGACAGCAATGCTGATTGTGTGAACTTAGGCAGATCATGAGAGGGAGGGCAGGAAGGGTCGCATCAGTGCTTAGGTCTCGTGGCCTTTTCTTACACACCCAGGGAAATGCCGATCACCACTTTGGGGTCAGGAAACAATTGTTCTCCAAGTCAGTTTGGCCAGGTTTTTTTTTGTCATCTTCTGGGCGAGGAGCAGGGGTCACTGGGGGTGTGTGGGGGAGGTATTGGTGAATTTCCTGCAATGTGCAACAGGTTGGACAAGATGACCCTGGAGATCCCCTCCAACTCTGTGATTCTATGATCTGTTCTGAACCAGGTTCATTGAGTGATCCAGAATTCTCATATTATTGGAAGGGGGGAGGTGTAAGAGATATTTAATTGTATTTTCTGTCATTGCTCCCCCCCTTTTCATTTTCTAAAATAAAAAGGTTCAGATGGCTTAGTTGTCATAGTGAGGAAGGTGCTTGAATGCTCTGGATTATTTTGATTGCCGGTTCTGTACCTTTTCCAGCTGTATATAATTCTTGAGATGTGGCAACTTGATCTGTATTGCCAGTGTGGTATTTCAAGCGCAGCTGCATCACAGATTTATACAAAGCCACGACTGCTCTACTTGGCTGTCTTGTTTTTCAGTAACTTTCCTAATAATCACTTGCAGAGATTTTACCTTTCTTGCTGTAGCACACTGAGTCTTCGGTGCATTGATCTGTCCTCAAAAACCCCAGGAGCTGTGTTAGTCTGTTGCAGCAGAAATAAACAAGAGTCTTATGTCACTTTTTAAAAACTGGTAAGACTTTTATTCCGATGAAAGCTTTTGCAGACTAAAGTGTCCCGTCTTCCTGTGCAGATGATAGAATCATTGGTGAGAACCCTGTTGGCTATGGTCCTTTGGGTGGTGCTCTGTAGTATGTAGCTGTTTGGGGCTCTCCGGTGAACAAGAGACCGGACTGTAATGTCCCTTCCCTCTGTCTGAGGCACATGGTGGTGGTCTGGATTAAATGAGTGGATCTGTTTGGGGACTGATATGTGGGTTGCATAATTGAGGAAATCCCTGTGTTAGATTTCACCTCAGCCATGAACTCACTGGGTGACCTTTGGCAACCTCCTGTTCCTGGGCCTGCCCCCTCATCTACCACCCCGCCTCCATAATATGGGGAACAATACGGACTGTTAGAAATCTGTTCCACAGGATTACTAAAAAGTGTGCTAAGCGCTTTTGGTATTTTGGGAACTGTTGTATAAATGACTTGCGTTGTCAAGCAGATTAAGCTAGGTGGTCCTTTGACACACACACACCCCGGCTATGATTCGATAGTCCTGAGATTCTGAACAAGCTATTAGATTCCCATCTTCTCAGCTTTTATTGTTCCTTCGAAAGAAACTTTTTAGATCTTGTGATGGAAAATATGAGGTTGAATGTTAAGCTTTTTTTGTGTGTTCCCTGCCGAGGTGTGCACAGTTGCTAGAGGGATGTAAGCGCTCCCCTTTCCACCTGCCCCAACCAGCATGCAGTTGAGATGCTGATTTTTACCAGGAGGCAGAAGAAGTAATCATGTCCTGTTCAAGGTTGATTCTGGTATTAATCAGAGTTGAGCTAACACTATATTATATAAAAATACAAATGTTTATTAAGGTGTACACATGTTAAAACATTCTGTGGTTAAAATAAAGAGTCTAAATATCAGACTTTAAAAGTTTTTCTAATACAAATACACTTGACGGGTAAACACTTTTTAACTTAGGACCAAACGCATTTCGGCCCCTTCGGGCCTTCCTCAGTGGTCACTATTCTCTATATTACACTGACACACATCCAAAATGCACGTATACATATACATATATGTATGTAAAGGTAAAGGTTCCCTCGCTCGAAAGCCAGTCGAATCCGACTCTAGGGTTGCGGTGCTCATCTCAGTTTCAAAGCCGAAGAGCCAGCGCTGTCCGAAGACATTTCTGTGGTCATGTGGCCGGCATGACTAAACACCAAGGCGGACGGAATGCTGTTACCTTCCCACCGAAGTGGTACCTATTTATCTACTTGCAATTTCTTGCTTTCGAACTGCTAGGTTGGCAGGAGCTGGAACTAGAGACGGGAGCTCACTCCATCATGCGGCACCCGGGTCTCGAACTGCTGAACTACCGACCTTCCACAGCCTGCAGTTCAGCGTCTTAACCACTTGAGCCACCACAACTCATATATATATATACACACACACACACACAAAAACCTTTTACATGTGAATTTGGATGTAATATAGAGAATAGTGATCACTGAGGAAGGCCCGAAGGGGCCGAAACGCATTTGGTCTGAAGTTAAAAAGTGTTTACCTGTCAAGTGTATTTGTATTAGAAAAGCTTTTAAAGTCTGAAATGTAGACTCTTTCTTTTAACCACAGTATGTTTTAACATGTGTACACCTTAATAAACATTAATAAACATTTGTATTTGTATATAATATAGTGTTAGCTTGACCCTCTTAGTTCACAGATATATTTTGGGTTGAGCCTCCCCCCTTTTTTCAGTTATTATCAGAGTTGAACCTGAGAAATTGTCTCAGATGACAGCCCGCCTGAGTTTATCACTTTGCCTCATCACTGTGTACCGGCAACTGGCTTATTCCTTACTCTTTCATGGTACCTATGAGACCTGCTCTCTCTCTTTTCTCCTGCCTCTGAATTGCATTTTGTATAAAGCCTAGCTTACAATTGGCTGTAAGTGAATCCATGTTGTTTTACCAGTCAGATTCTCTTATTTGCTTGAAGATCTTGTTACACAAGCTGAAACCTTCTGGTTCTTGACTTCAAGAGGTTAATTAGGCAAAGAGCTCAATAACCAAATGCATAAAAGAGCCAGAAATGAAGAAGCAAGTCCAGGATAGCCCAGATATATTTAATGGATCCAAGATGTTTGGGCAGAGGAGTTTAAGTGTAAGAACAAATTGCATCTGTCCCTCAGCCATGGTTTGCTAAATGCTGAATTCCTGAAAAAAATGTACCAATTGCTAGTGTTAACCTATGTAATATTTATTTAGTACCTTGAGTGTGCTTTGCAGCACCTAGAAATTGCATTAAAACAAATGTTATGCTCTGTGTTTTAAGACAATTCGGGTGGGAAGGAAGAGGATGACATTAAAAAGGAGGGAGAAGGGAAGTCTTGGAGGGTGGTGGAAGCGGAAAAAGGTAAATTGAGAGCTCTTCAAGATCCTGCATGGCCATACTTCCCTCAGTTCATTTTCTGTGTAATGTAGCGCTTAGAGAGTCAAGCTGGGATCTGGGAGACTCAAATTCAAATCTCCACTTTGCCATGGCAACTTGGTAGGTGACCTAGGGCGACTCACCATCTCTCAGCTTAACATACCTCACATGGTTGTTGTGAGGATTAGAGATGTAAAATTTCCGGAAATTTTGAAGCTCGGGAAAAAACCCGTTTTTTTCCCGGGTTTCGGAAAAAACAGAAATTGTCGGATAAAAATGGGGAAAAAATGCTACATTAGCATTTCTTTTGTCTTTTCTAGATTGAAAGTCATTCTGTTACTTCAGGAACATAAAATATGACTATGGACATTTTAACTTGGCATGAAATTATCACAACTAGCATATTAAAGATATAGTGTATCCAAACAATTATTACAAACAGAATACCCACCCACATGCAAAAACAAAACTGAAACTTTTTTATTTTCTTCTGACAATCGCACCTCCTAAAGGAAGAAATGCATCTTGTTCTTGCATTGGAGAGTTCAGTTTGTAACCTAGGACTTGCTTGTCCTCAGTGCACAGAAATTAGATCAATCTGATACCATATATATATATTTTAGAAATGATTTGGAAAATATTTGAACACCTTGTCTTAAAATATTTTATTCATCATGTTAAAATAAAACGTTACATAATCAAATTTTTTTCTTTTCTTTTTTCAATTGTTCTGTTTTTTCCCCGGGCCTTCACATCTCTGAGGATAAAATGGAGGAGAGGAGAATAATGTAAGCTGCTTTGGGTCTCCATTGGGGTGTAAATGAAGGTGGGGTGTAAATGAAATCTATAAATCAGAATCTCCCATGCAGCAGTTAAAAACCCAAGCCCAGGGGTCTATATACTATAGTCTGTAGGCTACCCTTTCTTCCAGTTCTTGGGGGTTGTCAAGGGACCCAGGACAGTGTGCCTGGAAGTAAACTTTGGCACACCTGAAGTGACATAGAGCCAGTAACATGCATACATCAGATGCCTACCTAGAAAGGAGAGAGTCTGTATCCCTTTCAGGTCCTAGAGTGACTGGGACACGTGTGGTGTAGAATTAGGGCAGACTCTTGGCCTGACTCAACAAATGGTTATCTCAGTGGGGCCCCCTGCACCAAAAAGGTGAGATGTGCCTGGTTTAAGATTAATGACTTGAACCATCCAGGAATGTCTGTACTTGCTTGGTGTCGTGGTTAAGAGCTGCAGACACTATAATCTGGAGAACCATGTTTGATTCCTCCCCACGAAGCTTGCTGGGTGACCTTGGGCCAGTCACAACTCTCTCAGAAGTCTCTCAGCCCCACCTACCTCACAAGGTGCCCGGTGTGGGGAGAGGAAGGGAAGGTGATTGTAAGCCACTTTGAGACTCCTTAAGATAGAGAAAAGTGGGGCATAAAAACCTACTCTTCCTCCTCCTCCTCCATATGAAGCCATCTGGGTAACCTTGGGCCAGTCACAGTTCCCTCAGAACTTTCTTAGCCCCACCTACCCCACAGGGTGTCTGTTGTGGGGAGAGGTAGGGGAGGCAATTGTAAGTTGCCCTGATACTTCTTTGGGTAGTGAAGGGCAGGGTATAAAACCAACTTCTCCTCTTCCACAAATGGCTGCATTTCTCAATGATAGTAAACTGGTGTAATAATTCTCCAGAATTTCTGGACTGAAAGAGGGCTTTTTCAGTTGAGGGTGAACTGGTGCCTCTCAAAGTTGTTGATATTACTCCCTTGTTCGAAGAGACATTAGTAAGCTCTGTGGTAATAGGGCCTGCTTTTCCTGGCTAGCACTGATTAGCTGGGAAGAGCAGTGGTGGACTGCACATGCCGTTGGCCAAACCATGGTCGGTGTCTTCGGCTGCAAGAGCAGCTGCCAATAGTGGACTGGAGAAGGGCTTTCAATGGTATAGCGTAGCCCGATCTTGTCAGATCTTGGAAGCTAAGCAAGTTTGGTACTTGAATGGGAGGACCACCAAGGAAGACTTTGCAGAGAAAGGCAATGGCAAACCACCTCTGCTTAATCTTTTGCCTTGGAAACCCTATTGGGTCACCATAAGTTGGCTGCGACTTGACGACACTTTACACACACACACACACACACACACACACACACACACACTAAAAGGTGTTACATGAACTGTGGTGGTTTCTTGGGTTTTGCTTTTGGACCAGCAGGGTTACCAACAACTTTTGCTCATTTTTGTTACCCAACCCATTTGGGGAAACAGGCAAGCCTAGAGATACTTTAAGTAAAAAAAGATTCATTATTCTTTTGGGGTGGATCATTTATCTCCTAGTCCTGTAGAGGTTAAGGGTTGTTGGAATCCAGGTCTTGAACAGGTAGCAAGACCAAAGCAGATGTGCAGATTACCTGAATCGAGACCAGTGCTGAATAGGCCTGGCTTATGGGCCGGCTGGTCTGTTGGGAAATTCCTGTGAGGGTGGTACCGGCCAACAAAATCCACAGTCATCTGTAGCAAGCTGCTGGTCTCAGTTGGGAACCTAAAGTAACTCTGGACAGTTATCCTGGGTGACACTGACACCAGGTCTGAGACGGTATCTGCTAGCTCATCAGAGTGGGCTCTACTTGGTAGGTGGGTTCTAGGGAAGAAGTAGAAATTCTGCTGTTGGTTCAAACCCTGCAATGCGTGGCTGCTGTCTAGGCATACAGAATCCTTTAGTCTTCTCCTGGGATGCTTAGGATGCAACCAACTGGGCAAGGATAGATTCCTCCCAGCATCATCCACACAGGTAATACACGTCACTTTAGCAGCCCATGGGTCAGGATTGTTCTTGACTACTGACCTGGAATTAAACCTCATTAGCCAAAGGCTGTGAGGAGCATTGAGGCTGTCATTGACGTAGCTTGGTGTTGGGAGTAGGACCAAGAGGAACAGTTGCCCTTTGCTGTCTCTCCCTACCCTGTGCTGTAATGTCTGCCTTCCCACCCCCATTTTAATTGCATCGCCAACAGTTTCTCCAAGCAGTTCATCTGGCAGGGGTCCACAAAATGTGGCTGTCTTTAATAGAGGTGGGAGAAATGAACACACCACTTCCCACGAGTTAAGGTAGTGTTGAGATTCTATCTTTAGTATGAATTTCTGAGCCACCTGGGAAGCTTTCAGGCCCCTCTGAATGCTAGGAAGGACTCTGGAAAGAAGTTCTTGTCCCGTCCCCCCCCTTATGTGATACTTGTCAGATCAAAAGATGCGGTTGCCCCTAGCAAGTGCATTTGTAGTCCTTGGTCACCTGGCCTCAGCTCTTCCAATCACATCAACGAATCACACCGGCAGTAGTGTTTTCAAAGCCTGCTGCTGCCTTACAATTAAAAATAGAGCAGTAGGAAAACCCCACCACTCTCACCAAGGAAACCTGGCACCGTCTCAGTGCCTACGCTTATTGTTTAACGTTCCAACCAGATCAGATTGGAGGAGGATCACAGCAGACCACAGAGCAATTCTGCTGCTGCTCCCACCAGAGGAAATCTGACATCAGATCTGGAGCCTCCATCCCGTGTCTCTTCTGAGACGTCAAAGAGACTGGCCAAGGCATCCCCACTGCCCTTTTGGGGATGGGGTCAGTGCTGAGCCTTAAAGCTGTAACGCCAATGCTGGAATAAAAGAAAATACACGTATGTGCCTAGGTCATTGCTGGAGAAGACTTTTGGGCAGAACTATATATTACAGGTGTAATATAATTTTAGATTCAGGTGGGTAGCTGTGCCGGTCTGAAGCAGCAGAACAAAGTCTTGAGTCCGGTGGGACTTTTAAGACCAACAAAGTTTTATTCAAGGGATAAGCTTTTGTGTGCATGCGCACTAAGTGCGCATGCACACGAAAGCTTATCCCTTGAATAAAACTTTGTTGGTCTTAAAAGTCCCACCAGACTCAGACTTTGTAATATAATTATGTAAGTATGACCCCTTTTTCCCTATAAAAATCTGATTGGGGAGGGGAGAAATAGTTGACAGCACTAAAATAGCGAGTGCACGTACATAACCCACTCAAGTGTCCCTTGTCTCTACTGCTTTTCCAGTCTCAGTTGCTGCCTTCCAAAGTGTGTCTTCCCCCAAAGTAGGCCTGTTAGGCTACTGTTACACTCATTTGTACATAAAGTGTAGCTTGGTCTTAACTTGGGTTGAAATCCAATGATGAAACATGGGCAGGGGCTTTGGCTGAGTGATAGAGCTTTATGCACCAGTCAAGTTCATTGGCTGCCAAGTTACAGCTGACTTTATTTATTTATTTGTTCAAATTTATGCCCCACCCTCCCAGCGAAGGCCGGCAAAGGCCAACTTATGGTGACCCTGTGAAATGTTCAAGACAAGAGAAGTTCAGAGGTGATTTGCTATGGCCTTGCCTCTGTATCACAACCCTAGTATCCCTTGGTAGTGTCCCTTCTAAATACTGACCTGGGCCGACCCTGCTTAGCTTACAAGATCTAACGAGATTGGGCTAGCCTGAGTCCCATGCATCTCTAGAAAAGATCTAAGGTTCTGGGGAAAGAACTTTCTACACCTGAGAGTCTGGAGGGCTGCTTCAAATCATGATAGACTGCAGTGGGCCAACTGTCCTGATTCGTTTCGAAAGCAGTTTGATATGTTTAACATGCACAGAATCCCTTGGGCTCAGGCTTCCAGAAGAGAGTTCTGGCAATATGTTTTGTTTTAGAGTTACTTAGTCTTGCAAGTATGATAGAGGAACCAGGTTCACATCTTCATTTGAAGTGGCTTTTGCCAGCTGCTTTCCCAAGAAGCCTGTGGTATGTTTTGAAACACATCTGACATGAGTTGCACACATATGGGTTCCTTTGCGCATATGGAGAAATTTCCCTTCCCTCTGCAGTGATCACAGCTGGCTTTTGGATTAAGGAGAGAGATTTTGATTTCAGAAGGTATGGACACCAGCCATGTATGCTGTTCCTTTATTAAATTTAAAAAAGCACTGGTGTGTGTTCATCAAAGAGCTTCAAAACAAATAAAGGAAACAGAACATCGTAGCTATTTCAGACAAGTGTACTGAACACGGCAGAAGAAGTTGGAGGACTAAGCAGAGGCATGAACTGGATTCCCTGCTCATTTTTTTGCCATCAGGTCACAGATGCCTTACAGCGACACTTCTAGGGTTTCAAGGCAAGAGACATTCAGAGGTGGTTTGGCATTGCCTGCCTCTGCTTAGTGACCCTGGTATTCCTTGCTGGTCTCCCATCCAGATACTAACCAGGGTCAACCCTGCTTAGCTTCTGAGATCTGACAAGATCGGGCTAGCCTGGGCCATCCAGATTTCCCATAGTGCCTGGCTAAGGGTGGAATTACCATATCTACCAGAAAGAAAGATGACCCTAAACGTTAGACAATTCCCCCTTTAAAAGAGTTATACACAAAAGGTTTTTATTACAGTAGATAACTAGCTCATACACAAATTTAAAGCAAATTCCTCTTTTTCTTGACAGCATGTGTGGGTTGGGGGAGAAACTAGTCTTCATTTCAGGTGTACACAGCGTATATTTTTGGAACTGGGGCTACAAACCAGGGCTGGTTCCTGGTTTTGGGGAGCCCTAGGCAGAGAGCGTGCAGGGGCTGCCTCCTCTCCTCTGCCCACCAGCAGGACCCCTGACTCTCACCTTCTGGTCTGCCCTGGTGGCTGAGGGAAGGGTGCTTGGACAGGGTGGAGATTGGTGTAAGTGGGCCCTGAGGGATGCCCCACCTCGGGGTATGTTGATGCTGGCCATGTGTGTGAAGGCAGTTTGTGGCCAGGTTGGGGGGTGGGCAAGGGCAGTGCAGAATCTATAATAAGGTGAAGCAGTGGCCTTAGCTAGCAGATTTTTGTTGGGAGGTAGCAACCTACACCTCCTTTGCTGCCTTCACCATCTTGCCATTGCCTCTCAGAGGCCAGAGTAACTAATGCTCCTTCCCTCCTTGTTCCTAGGTGTCTTGAAACTGAGGCAACCCGCACATATAAGATAAGCCACTATTCTTTGCTCACCTGCCACTGTCCCCCTCCTCCTTTTCTTCCCCTGCCACTTTTCTGTGTAGCTGGGGATGCTGGCATGTGTTTACAGAATCACAGTGAAAAGCAGCTGGGAGGAACTGAGATTCCTGGGGAAGATGGTAGCAACTTTCTCACGTGCACTGCTTTGCCATTACACATTGCTTCTTTGGCCTCTGCAACTGCTCAGCGTGGACTTCCAGGCCCAAATACTCAATTTCACCCTAAATGCATGAGATTTGCTTAGGTGTAAAAAGAATGATGCCCTGACCTGGATAGGAAGAAGTTAAGGCTGCACCAGTAGGTAAGAGAAAAGAGAAACGAAGTGCAAGGTTGAGCAGTTTTATTAGGTCTTCTAGATCCCTACGTGTTACACAGTATGCTTTGTCAGGGGATCTTTCATAGAAACGTCTCTGGCTCCCACTGAATTGGAAACTTCTCTGGTTCCCACCTCGAACAAGTGGATGTTGATCCAGAGAAGTTTCTATAAAAGATCCCCTGACGAAGCATACTGCGTAACACGTAGGGATCTAGAAGATCTAATAAACCTGCTCAACCTTGTGCCTTGTTTCTCTTCTCTCCTACTGACATAGATAACCCAGGCTAGCCTGTACTTGTCAGATATTGGAAGCAGAGGTCTGTAACAACACAGACACATTTGGATTGATTGAAGAGTTGGCAACTCTGGTACCAGGAGTAACTACGAACTGAGCATACGAACTTGGAAGAAGTTGGGGTGCTTAGAAACGAGATAAGTTACAAGAAGATATTTCTGTTTAAATGTCGTCAGGAAAAATGGATCAGTCCTTAATTTCTTCGAGACGATGCAGACTGTCCTGCCCTTCCTCAATCCATTTCTCCTCCCCAATATCACTTTGACAAAATGGCTGCCTTCACGTCTTAGGCTGCCTTGCTCCTATTCCACTTCATCCTCGTTGTCATCTACTCTGCTACTGTTTTATCAACTACTGATCCCATTTCTGCTTCTTTCCCACATGCAAATACATTGCCATCTCCCCATTCTAGGAAAAACCCAGACTCACCCACTCCCTTGACTCTTCCTGTCAGATTGCTTTTAAAAAAAAATAAATTTATTTATTAAATTTTATAAGCCTATATTGTACACATAAACATAAACAAGATCATAAACAAAATTACATATACATCCACTCCTCGAACCACACTTATTTTCTAGAAACACCATAATGACATTCCTGACATACTTTCCAAGACTAATTTTCCCTTCTTTCCAATCTTCATTTCTACTCTGTGTTGACTAAACCTTGTTTTTCTATAGACTTTTGAGATTTATTAAAGACTATTCAACACTTCTTGTCCCAGCTCCTTTGTCTTCCCAGTTTTGTGCAATCAATATAGGGGTTTAAGTTCATAATTTTTTTGTTTATTTTTATATATTTTCCCCTTATTCCTTTCTTGTTCATTTGCCTTTTCTTCTCCTTTTTAAGAGCTTTAATATTCTGTTCTGTCAGATTGCTTGTTGAATGTGTTCCCTGGAGGGAAGCACTTTGGGCCTAGGTAGTAAATTTGTGTCTGAGCTGCCCTGCTTCAGCCGTCTCATAGAGGCTGACATGATAGAATTTGCTTCTCAGTATAGGAAAGAGAAATCCCCGAAACATCACAAGTTAACATGTCAGGGAGACAGCTGGGTTTTGAACCCTGTTTCTTGACAACATCTGGTCTTCTACTTGCAATTGTTTTTCCCTGGTGCGGGAGAGCTTCCAGGCTGCAGATGGTGGCCCACATGAGTCAAATGGAGCATCCCAGCATTTATCAGTGAAAACTAGGCCTTTCTTCCCTCATCTTTTCAAAGTTCGGTTCATACTCCCCTGCAATTCTTTCCTCTGCATGTTGTCCTTAGGTGACTTTATGAAATTACATGTTTTGCACTTCCTTCTGTAATGCTGATAATATTCAGCTATATCTCTCTTTCAATACCCAGTCCTTTCTTTGTCCATTCAGTCCTATGACAAACTGCCTGTATGATATTTCTGCTTGAGTGTCTCATTACTACCTCAGGTTTAGTATGTCCAGTCTTGATTTATAAGGTCAGCTTGAGCAGGCTGTAATCTTGAAAGTTTTTCCTGCCGTGCCTTCTTCTCCAGTTATTCTCCACAGTCATCAATAACTTCACCATCCATCTTGTTTACCATGGTCCACTAAGCTTGGTCTTAAACTTTCATTCCTCCCTCTATTGTTCCCTTGTTCAATCTGTTGCTTTGTCCTATACAACAAATCAAGCCTGAATTTTCTCTAGAAGGTACAATGATTAAACTGAGGCTATCGCACTTTGGTCACATATGAGAAGACAGGACTCATGGGAAAAAGACAGGATCGCTAAGAAAAGTCGAAGACAGTAGGAAAAGAGGAAGATCCAGCATGAGCTGGTTTGAGTTAATAAAGGAAGCCACGGCCTTCAGTCTGCCAGACCTGGGCAAGACTATCAATGAGAGGATGTTTTGGAGGTCATTAATTCATAGGGTAGTCAGAAGTTTGATGGCGCACAACAGATATGCACACAGCCAGTTTGGTGCAGTGGTTAAGTGTGCGGACTCTAATCTGGGAGAACCGGGTTTGATTCCCCACTCCTCCACTTGCACCTGCTGATGTGACCTTGGGTCAGTCGCAAGCTCTGGCACAGCTGTCCTTGAAAAAGAGCAGTTTGTGTCAGAATTCTCTCAGCCCCACCCACCTCACAGGGTTTCTGTTGTGGGGAGGGGGAAGGGAAAGGAGTTTGTAAGCCGCTCTGAGACACCTTTGGGTAGTGAAGGGCGGGGTATAAATCCAATCTCTTCTTCTCTTCTTCTTCTTCTTCTACATCACTGCAAAATCCGGCCATTCCTCTTCATGATAGTTCATGTTGTGGGTACTTCCTACCTTCTTCTGGTCTGCAGCCTTTTTCTGTCTCCTGTTATGCCCTAGATCAGGGATAAGCAACCCCTGGCTATGGCACACCCATCCTTTTTCTGGATGCTCATGACCAAATTTCCACTCAAGCAGCAGAAGCACTGGCATCGCTGCTGGCACAGCTGTGTGGAAGAAGGCAACAGGAACGGCTTATCATCTGTCATCACCTCCCAAACCTGCACAGCCACTGGCTGAGTCCAGGATGAATCCCTGAGATGCTGTGAAGACACATCTGGGGCGTGTCTTGCTCCAAGTGTCTCACCAAGTACAATCCTCGCCCGCCTCCCTTTTGTTTTCTGACATACCAGCATCTTCATAGGTAGATGACACACTTTCCCCCAGCATGTATGTTCAAAAAGGTTGCTTACCCCTGCCAGTAGATCAGTAATTGTCATCCTGTGGATCAAAACGTTCAGGTGGATTGTGTTCCCCACTGGTGTTTCATGAACCCCTCTGAAGCTGTCATTTGTTTTGCTACTTTTGGAAGAACCTCCGGCTAGAGTGCATGTTTATCTGTTGAGAGCGTGTATTCTGAAATGATTAGCAGAACTGCAAGATGTTGGCTAGGGTCCAGTGATGCACAAGAATGAAAGGACTTAGCACAGTTCTGATTGCGCGAGATCTTGTGCAGCATCTAACACTTTCCCCCCTATATATTGTGGATTTCAGAAACTGGTTGCAAACGATCTTGTGCAAGCGGAAATGCAGGTGGGGATACAATACATTCAACTTAATGCAGACAGCGACTGCAGTCTTTTTCTTGCATTTCCACTTGTGCAGGAGCTCCAGTGCAAGCAGAAATTGTTTGCTGGATGTAACCCAAGGTCTGGCGGTGGTGTAGGGGATTCTTCCATGCATCTCTCTGTTAGCTTGTTTCTTGCTGTGGTCCGTCTCTTGTTGCTCAGCTGATGTTTTTGATTTCTGGCTCTCTTGTTGTGGTAATGGCCTCTGCACTGCTAAGGCCCTAACAGGTTTCCACCTTGTTGTGTAACTCTGATATTGCATGCTTCCAGCTCAGTGGGTATTGAGTGTGGAAAAATTAGGGACCACTGCCCTAGATTTCTGGTACACAGAGGCTGAGTGGGGGGCCTGTAGAGTTGGGTACCAGGGATCTATATTTGGGAAAATGCTAAATGTAGAAATGGCAACTGTAGACACCAAAAAATGGGGTTTCATGGAGTCGGCTGTACAGGGAACACAGAGGAGTCTTTTTTCTCAGCAGTGGTAGAGGAGATGTTGACCTGCTGTTCTAGTCTTAGAACATGGTTTTGGGACTGCATTATATCCTTTCTGAGTATCAGGGTTTGTAAGATGATACTACTAGGGCAGCACAACTTTCTCCCCTTCGTCTTAAAACTCTGTGCTGTCTCATTGCTTATGAAGTACCCGTGCTCTGATCCCCGCACTGTTTTTTCATTGCCTTCTGCAAGCAGCACAAATGCCTTCCCTTATCTTTAAACCTCTATGCAGCCTTGCCCCCGTTCTATCTTTATACTCTTATTTGCTGGAATGTACCTATGAGTGACCTTTGGTCTTCCAAGTCTTACCCACTCTCAGGTGTCCAAAAGTCTGGATTGTATGCTGCATTTTTATATTTTTTTCTGACCCCTTTGAAATCAGGTGTGGGGGTTGAGCTGGTGTTTGTACTCAAAATGCAGACTTGCGTCATAACTGCTGTGAATTTTCATCATGATAGCTGAATGCCCATGGGAGGTACTATGCGTACATCTCGTTTTACGTCTTCCCTGGCTTCCTGGAGAGTGAGTGCGAGGTTTGAGCTGAGGTTCAGTCCTGAAATATGTAATTCTATCCTGAAAACATTCATGAGCTGTGATTCTGATAGCCTGGAAGGCATATGACAGTATTGTTTCTGTCTTCCTCTTGCAACCAAGTGTTGGCATAAAAGCTAAAGTTTGAATGAGACATAGAATCGTGTTCTGAACATGGTGAATCTAACCAGTTCTGCTAGTAAGAAAGAGAAGAGGAGTCCCAACTGGCCATCCAAAAAGGCTACACTGGGGAACATGGGACCTGCATAGAAAAAAGCCACATGAATGTGGGCTGCAGAGAGGAGCAATGATTAGGGCAAGATGGAGTGAAAAAGCTGCCTGATACCTCACTGTTCAGTGGAGGCAGGGGTCATTTCCTGCAGGAGCACACAGGAGCGAAGCTCCGGCAGTAAACAGCCCAGGGGGCGGGCTCATGCAACAAGCCCCACCCCCTGCTCCCAGCAGCCCTCAGTCAGAGCAAGAAGCAGCCAGGTAAGTTGCAGAGCTCCCCCCCAGTCCCCCGATCCAGAACAGTCCAGTGGCACCTTTAAGACCAAGGTTTATTCTGGTACAAGCTCTCCCTCCTCTGCGAGGGCAGATCTGCACGCCCCCCCCCCCAATAGCTAGCAATCCAAAACAGTCCAGTGGAGCCTGAGCGGTGGGTGTTGCCTTCTGACACACTTCTGGTAATATCAGGGGGTGTGGCATATGCAAATAAGTTATGCTAATGAGCTCCTGCACCTCTTTTTCTACGAAATGACCCCTGAGTGGAGGTATCAACAAATTGAATGCCACCTAGCCGAGAAACACATGATCTATATAGCTCTATACTGTCTACTTAGGCTGGTTGTGACTCTCCGTAGTCTCAGGAAGAACAAGACATTTTCCCCACTTACTGGTCTGTGAGAACCTTTAACTGGAGATGGCAAGAATTGAATCTGGGACCTTCTGCATGCAGAGCAGTTACTCTACTTTCTGAGCTATGGCCCCTCTCCTAAGTAAAAGGTCTAACTTTACTTGACGGAAGAGGAGGAATCTTTCACTAACAAGTACTAACATCAGTAAAGAACAGTACCCATTGCAGGCTGAATCTTTCCTGGCTGTGTGCACAGATGGCCTTAACAGGTTAAGAGGCAGCCATTTGTCTCTGCTTGCCTTGAATCTCACACTCGCACCGAGACAGGTAGGTAGTCTGTTTATTTGGATGGCCCAGGCTTGCCTGCTCTGGTTGGATCTTGGAAGCTAAGCAAGGTAGGCCCTGGTTAGTACTTGGATGGGAGACCGGGAAGGTAGTTGTGGGTTGCTATGCAGACGCAGCCAGTGGCAAGCTACTTGCTTTGAGAACCCCTTAAGTTAGCTGTGACTTGATGGTGCCGTCCATCCAAGGTGTTAACAGTATCAGGCTGTTCTCTGCATTCCTGGAACAGCTGGTCAGAAATGTCCCTTGTGCTTTCCCTGTTCAATGTTGGGCTGGTTTCTCCATGGTCCAGCCCCAAGCTCCTTTGGGCCATGCCCAGTAGTTCTAACAGCCTCCTTGAGGGAAGGCCCTCCCAACCTTGCCAGCCCAGATCATGACATAATTCTGATGGGATGCCATCTTCCCCCATGGTGGCCACAAAGGCAGGCCAGTCCGTCAAATGTGGCCATAGTCCCTGGCCAAACATGCCCCAGTGGTTTTTGTGAAGGGCTACTGACAACTCTTTGCACCTACTAGAGGGATTGTTCCATGGTCTTGGTCTGTTGGGCCAGGACTGCTAACCTGTTGACCTCACTGTAGTCACCTCTGCTTCCTTCTCCAGGCCTGCCTGGGCTACATTGGTTCCTCTTAAAAATGGCCCCTGTTGGAATTCTTAGCTGAGATGGATTAGTTTGTCCTGAATGTGTGCATTAGTTTCCATCCAGATGTTTAAAGAGCGTATCACACTGTCTTTCATTTTGCACTTTCTTCTCCCGGTTTGAGAACAGGTGTGTGTTTTGAGGTGGTGGCTTCAAACTGATATGCTAACTTGAAATGCAGAATTTTAACCCGAATACATTTTTCATATTTAACATACTTATTGCTTGCAAGCTGACCAGTGCTGAATGGGCGGCATAACCCAAAGCCTTCACTTAGCCAACTATTTTTATTTTGAAGATATCCTTAATTGTTTAAAAGAACTATTTTCTTTGTCCCATACACGTATGTACTAAGTAGGGGAGGCCCAGAAGATGGTGTGTGGCTGTTTGATTTGACCTGAAGTTGGTATCTTTGTGGCTGTCTTTCTCGAGCTGTTTGCTTTGTAGACCAGAGTATCTGTTCTGCCTACGTTTTGAGTCCTCTGCCACAGGTTCTCACTTATCAGCTGAATCTAAGTGCAGTTGGTGAATTGCCTGCAGAGAACTGGTAATACGTGCAGAGCAGATAGCTCAAGAAAGTGATCCCACAGGTTATGTCATGCCTGCAGTATACAATAAACAGTTTACACGTCTAGAACAGCATTTTCCTTTCTGTCAGGCATTTCTAAGAAATCCCTTGCAGATCTTTGCCTACTGTTCTCTCCCCATGGTGCTGTTCTAGCATCCCACCCAACACTCCAGTATGCTTAACTTAAAGATTTCATTTTCTTTTTTCAAGTCGCACTGGACTCTAGAGCCACATAGACCTGGTTTTAGAAACAAGTTGCCTGTTTTCCCGATGGACAGCATTGAAGCTGAGGGGTAGTCTCCAACAGGTGTCCCAAGGAGAATGTTTTCTGTGAGCTTAATTCCTTGGTGGTGGAATACATGGGCGTGACTTGACCCTCGGCTTCCTTTCTTGAGTTATCTGCTCTGTATAGATGTTCTCTGGTTTCAGATTGTGGCACAGTGTGTAGTCTGCATTGTGATGGTGGGGACCTGATTCTGTGTGTGGACTGCATTGCTTGGTGAAAGGGTGCGGCGAAGGAATGGAAAGACATTCTCAAATGGATGCAAAGCCAAAAAGATTTTCTCTCTGTCTGGAACATCTTGGTTGCTCCAAAGCATTCTAGTGTGCATGTTCAAGTGAGCCAGCGCATCCACCAGACTTTCTTCAGATTCATTCTCAGTGCTCTCTGTCTTTGTCACATTTGGCTCCATCTCTTCCTTATCAAAGAAAGGCTCAAGCATCTTCACATGGGTTTCTTTCCTGCTCTTTCCATTGAAACCATGTAAGAAACTGCATCTGTTTTGTCCCCGACTACATGAGGTCCATCACCTTATCCCCTAACTCCAAAATTCTAGAGTAGGCTTTAATGAAGATACATGATAGATGCAACAGTAGCTTTTTGCACTGTGCCCAGCCTCCTTTGAAACTGGAAATGGGTGCTGGACATGAACACTAACTTCCATTCTGAAACTGTAATGCTCAAGCCAGGGATTATGTTTATAATTTTGTATTTTCTCTATTTAAGCGCAGGTGTGTCTGTGTGGATAGCAGTCAGTTATTTGAACATATGATATAGAATTGTACCTTGAAAGACAGGTTAACCATATTTTATTCTAATAGCATTCAAGGAAGGTACTGAATTATGAAGAGATAAATGGAAAACCGAATGGCTGAGTAGACAAGTTAAACCAACGGACTTGTTTTGCTTGGCTGGTTTTCTTCTTTAAGAAAATTCATTTCATTATGATATTTTTCTCAGCAATGCCAGAAATCAAGAGTGGCTCTGGAAAAAGTAATACTTCTATATAGTGCTGTTTAGAGAGTTTCAACACCTTATGTAAATTTTTTGTAATCTTTACAAAAACTTGGTGTGATAGGGCAATATTGTTATCCCCATATTGCAGATGGGAAGCTGAGTTGGAGTGGTTAATATTTAAGCCCCACCTTACACTTGTGGCACAAGGTGGTTTCCAGTTCCAAAATTTAATAACATGCAAAAATACAGGAAAGCCCCATTTATCCCCTGCACCAAGAAACTACCTGCAGTGTAAACTCTGTTAAAAGCAAAAAGTTCTAAAGATGGTGTCTCACCTTCCATTGCAGAAAAAAGGGATGGGGCCTTAAGTGAGGAAACAGAACGTGGTAACCACAACTGTAGCTTGCCTTGGGCCACACAGCAGAGAAAGACTGAAACCACCGGCTTTCCTGGTTTGTAGTCTCCCATCTACACCAGCTCACAGTGGCACAAATAAATCCTGTTGAAGCGGAAACACATACGACTTGGAAAGAGCTGCAGAAATTCAAAAGGCCAACATTTCGTTGTAAGGACTGACAACACATGGGGAGTGGCTGTGGCTCAGTGGTAGAGAATCTTCTTGGCATGAAAAAGGTCCCAGGTTCAATCCTTGGCATCTCCAATTAAGGATGGGGTCATAGGTGATCCAAAAGTCCTCTAGCTGAGATCCCAGAAAGCAACTGCCAGTCACAGAATAGACAGTGCTGCCCTTGATTTGCCATGGGTTTAGGGTTGCCAGGTGTACTTACCCTTGGCAGCGGGGGACCCTCGCCAGTCTCCGGGAGCTCTTCCAGGATGCGTGTGCGCGAAGCGCGCGCCACCAGCATGTCACAGGAAGTGACGTACTACGACCATATGGTTTCCCCCCCGATGATCTGGGCCATGCCCCCAACGTGAGTGACATGGCTGCGTCACCTCTGGTGACGCAACTTCGGGGGGCGGAGTTCCCCCGGGGCCCGATTCCACCATGGTGGAAATCGGGCCTCCAAAGGGGGGTTTTCTCGCCCCCACTTTGCAGCCCTACATGGGTTTGATTCAGTGTAAAGCAGCTTCATGTGTTCATGTGGTCCTTTGGGCAAGACTGATACCAGGAAAGGGTGCTATCTGGCACTACAGTTGCCATGCTGATTTGAGAAAGAGTTGGTGAGAGAGGGTTAGCTGTGAGAGTATGGGGAATTTCACATTACCCAGTTTCACCCGGTTTCAAGCCGGCAATCATCCATTTTGAAGTGAACCAGTACAGGGGTGCCATTTCACACAGGGCTTGCCCCTACTGGAAATGAGTCGGATCAGAAGCGGTTTGGCATTTCAGACTTGCACCGCTTTGTTTTTCCGCCGTTTTCCTCCCGTGCGGGTGATCGATTTTTTTTAAAAAACGTTCGATTTATAGCGCTATAGTGCTATAGCAGTATAACAAAACACTCCATGCATTCCAATGGGATTGATATAATGCTATTCCGTTATACCGCTATAGCGCTGTAACGCTATAAATTGAACGTTTAAAAAAAAACCCAAACAGCCGGAAATCGCCCATGCGGGCGAAAAAAGGCGGGAAAAAAGCGTATCGGAACCGGGAGAGGGCACTGGAGACCACTTGGAAGTGGATGACAGGTAAAACGCTTCAGTCCTGGTTCCTAAATGGGACTGAAGTGTTTGTGTATGAAATGGCAAATAGATTCCGGAAGGGAACCGGTTCGCAAACGGGTTCTGTCTGAAATGACAGACCAGAACCCGTTTGAGAACCGGTTCCCTTCCGGAATCTATCGCCTGTCTGAAATTCCCCTATGTCTCTCCAACTAGGGTGGTTTGGGAGTGGCACTTGCACAGAATTGAGCGATTTCATAGTGTGCTATCCTGTACCCTACTGCTCTGCTTAGCAACGGTGGAAGCCTTGCTCTCGCTCAGGGGTCCCCAACCTTTTTGGACCTGCGGGCACCTGTGGAATTCTGACAAAGTATGGTGGGCGCATCCATAAAATGGCCTCTGCAGGAGGTGGAGCTAGCTGCAATATGGTTGCCGCAGCTCCAGTCACATAGTGAAGATTCTTGTGCTGTGGTGGCAGCTGCTGTCAAAGCAGCATTTAAAAAAAATCTGAACAGCCAATGAGAAGCCTTGCTGGGCAAAAGTTGCCCGGCCCACTTTCTAAAAACACCAGTGGTGAGTGCCAGAAAAGGTGTTGGTGGGCGCCATGTCACCCATGGGCACCATGTTGGGGACCCATGCTGTGACCTTTTCCAACTTAAGTGGTTACAGGGCTATTTTTGGGCAGGAACACACAGGAACGGAGTTCCGGCTGGCTCCCAAGTTGGCCACGCCCAGCAGGAACTCATTAACATAATAGGCCACACCCAGCAGCAGAAACTCATTAGGATTGGCTACATTAGGGGTGTGTGGCCTAACATGCAAATGAGTTCCTGCTACAAAAAAGGCCCTGGGTTTTGACAACAAACAAGGTAAACAGAATAACAAGCAAAAGGTGGGTGTGGCTGGATAACCACACTTCTGGTAACATGGGGGTGCGGCTTAATGTGCTAATGAGCTGTGCTGTCAGGGGTGTGGCTTAATATGCTAATGAGTTTCTGCTGTTGGGTGTGGCCTATTATGCTAATGAGTTCCTGCAGGGCTTTTTCTACAAAAAGAGCCCTGAGTGGTTCTTCTGCCTGAGGAAAAGCCACTTCCATTGGGAGGACATCTCCTTAGGCTGGAGGAAGACTTCAGACTTGGCTGAGTGGGGTAGAAAAGCATGCCAGCCACTGATCTTATGTACTCTTTATTATACTGTCATCTTGCAGAACAAATGGGAGGGGCTGCAGCTCAGTTTCAAAATGTGTCCTTCGCATGCAGAAAATCCCCCATCCAGTCCCCGTCATCTGTGATTAATAGATCTCAGGTTGTTGGGGAAAGGGCATTGGAGAGCTGCTACCGATCAGAGTAAAGGATGCTAAACTAGATCGGCTAATATTCTGACTTGATATAAGACAGCTTTTGCATGTTTTAACTGTTCAGTTGTGAGCAGTCAGCTGTTCTTACAAGGACAGATGCTGATCTTTCTCTCTCTCTTTAATCATAGGGTTCCTTAAAAGGATTTCCTCTCTTGCCACAAGGGATGTCCCAGTTGTGTTGGCCGAACGGCGTCTGACCATTTCTGCCGTCAGTCCCCAACCCCCACGTGAACACCGCTGGAGGCCTAGCTCTGCTAACAGCTCCTTCCTTACCTTTCGGCGAGCAGCCACCCTACCAACAAGGACAACATGAACTCCAAGAATGAGTCAGGTAGGTGAGGGCAGGGAAGGTGATGTTGGGAGGAGCGACATGGCAGTGGTGCTCCTTCCTTGGCTTCAGCCAGTTTGGACCAGAGAAGTGGATGGGGTTTGCTTGCTGTGTCTTTTCAACCGTACCTTGCATGTATGTTTGGAAAAGCGGCTGATGAAGGTGCAGGAACTCCACCTCTTTTTAACTCAGTGGAACATTGGGGCCCATGACACATGTTTTATCGGTTCACTAGCTTAAGGCCAGTGAAATCCGATGGGTAGTTTGAAGAGGGCATCGATGGAGTCCTTCGCTTGTTTTCCCAACCCCAGTCACCGCCTGCTGCTCCCAACTTTCCCCTCTGCTTACCCACTCTCACTGCTCACATGGTAAAGCAGGCCTGGCCCCTCTCATTTGTCTGTCTGCTACCATGGCAGCAACTTTTCCAGTGTGTCTTTGTTGAAACCATTGCCATGGGCAGAGGAACAGTTTTCTAGACCCCAGCCCTGCCTCATTACAGGTTCTGAGAAAGGAGGAAAGAAACGTATTGATGCCCTCTCTTTCCTTCCTTCCAAATATAGTTGGAGGGGAGACTAATGAGACTACTGTTGGAAAAACATTGCCCCCTTGGGAGCGAAAATTTTAGGGGGATCAGTGGGCTGCAACAGGAGGGGGGAAGGTGTGGAAGTCCTGCTCTGCTAGCTTTACTCCATTGACAGGGCTTTGGATCCTGTGACTTCTGCTAAGCCTTCCAGGGAGAAAGACTTCCTCCCACGGGGAGTGAGGTGCTGATAGAGAGGAGGCTTCCTCTGATGAGGTTCTTTCTTGGTGAAAGGGAGTCTTCTAGGTTTGGTTTACACCTGCCTTTTCCAAACAGCATACAGATTTACATTAGGGCTAGCTTCAGGGGCAACATAATCACTTCAGTGTTGTCTGTGGTGCCAATTCCATGAGCAGTAGTTACTGCGGTTCTTCTCTGCGCAGGAAAAAAATAGCCATGCATTAATTCCTGTGTGATAAGCAAGGAAGGCAGGATTCTGCCTCTTAGCGGTTTCCAACATTTTTGGTACGGTGACCCATTCAAGGCTGGCCCAAGTTTTTTTGGGACCTTAGGCAAACTGTGACCTGGGTACTCGTCGAGTTCAGCACTCCAGTTTCTACAGTGGCTAGCCCTGTATTTTGGAGAAACCAACAAGCAGCACACAATAGGTGCAGCGGCCCCCACTATGAACCCCAAGCAAGTGGCATTCCGACATAGGCAGCCTTTGCATATGGAGGTTACATTCCGGCCTTTGACCATCCTCTCCTTCATTACTCCCTCTAATCCATCCTGAACTGCTAAGAAGCTCACTCTAGTAACTATCAGGAGACATTTTACTTGGCCAACATGTATGTGCAGTGAAGAAAAAAATACCTGACATGGAAGATACTGTTTTCAGGGTCTTGGTTTCCAAAATACAAAAGAGCGCAATGGAAAGGACAGGGGCGGCTATTAGGAAGGGCTGGCCCATAACCTACTTTCAGAGGCTTTGCGTACTTTTGGGTCCAGACCCACAGCTTGGGAAACACTGTTCTACCCAACTCCTTCTGTTCCAGAGGTCGGAAAATTTCCCTTGACTCCCTGAATGGTTCTCACACAGTGCAGCCTTAAGAAATGTTACACTCAATCTAAGCCCAATGGCTTCAGTCTCTCTCAAGCATTTCAGGGGAAGCAGCAATGAAATATTAATGAGTCTTTCAGAGTAATTTAACAGTAAGCTGTTGCTGGTCTAAGTGTGAACCAGATAGTGGGAGGCGCATATCCAACATTCTAGCAGTAAACTAGAAGTAAACTGCACGTGTGGATGTAGTGATGCAGAATTTTGGGAATAGAATTCATCAGAGATAGAGAATGTTAGGAACAGTTTAGGACAGATATTATAGCTGTCTATTTGAGCATGTATTTTAGCCTGTCTCACGGGTTTAAAACTGGGAATAATATATAACTTAATATGTATTTTATATTAATCTATATATCTAATTCCCAAGTTGCCCCCTGCGTGCGGATATCTAAATCCACACATCGGGGGCACTTGGGGGGCAGGGAGATTTTCCTGCACATTTTGGGGCAATCCCTAGATGTGCACAAAAATCTAAAAACTGTAAATATTTAAATCCCCCAAAATGTAGAAAAGTATTCACTGTGCATGTGCAGGGAATGCACTGGGAACGGTGCCTCGCAGCCGTTGCGGGGGGGGCTTGGTGGGCCTGCAGCTGCATGGGCCTCGCTGTCGCTGCTGGGGGGGGGGAGAAAGTTTGTCAGTAAGTATTTAAATCCCCCCCAAAGTGTGTAGTTGGGCTGCGGCGGCGGCTTGGTACAACGGAAGAGCAGGCGGTTGCAGAGCCTCCCCCTGCTGCTGCCGCCCCAGCACCCGCTCGCCAGCTGGGTTGGGGGGCCAGCCAGTGCAGCAGAGTCCCTGTGCCTGCCCATCGCACCACAGCTCTCTCCCTTGGCTCTGCAGCTGCCTTCTCTGCGCCTGGCACACACACACCCCCCGATCTCCTGGCAGTCCGCCTTCCGGCTCCCTCACACACAGGAGCGCTTCTCCCCTTGCGCGGCAGCCCGGCTTCATGTCTGCAAGCCTCTCCTGCTTCCTCAGCCCTGAAGAGCCCCCCCCCCCCCCGCGCGCAAGTATCGCGGGTCCCTCTTCTTGTATTTATGGTTCTCTTGTAAGCCGCCCTAAGCCTGCCCCAGCGGGGAGGGCAGGGTAAAAATCTAATAAAGAAATAAGCAACCCAGTGGCACTTGCCAATTACATCAAACCTTGTAACAATGATTCGGGCACTCACTGTGAAACAGCACCATGCACATATGTAGACAAATGTGTCTTCTTCCCTCTTCTGTTTTTAGAGTTTGGGAAATGGTGGCTACTTTCCACCTAGCCTTTTGGCAAGGGTCAGGCCTGTATTTGCTCTGTGCTGCTGTCTGCTTTTTATTGCATTTCTATATGTGTTGTTTGATTTGTTTTATTGTTTGGTCCGTACACTGATCAGTTCCTAAGCCAATTCAGGGTGTTGGTTTCGTCCTTTAAAGCCCTACATGGCTTGGGGCTGGGGTATCTGAAGGACCATCTTCTCCCTGTACATTGCTTCTTGGGAATTAAGATCACAAGGAGAGGCCCTCCTGACTGGCCCAACAATCAAAGAAGCTTGTTTGGTGAGTACATGAGAGAGGGCCTTTTCAGTGGCAGCCCCACAATTATGGGAGAAGCTCCCCGGGGAGTAGTGCCCAGCCCACTTGCGGTCTGTCTTTAGGAGGCAGTTGAAGACAGTTTTATTTAGGACTGCTGCATTTTACTAACTTAGCTTTTATTTATTGGCAGCCCTCATTGGAGATTTTGAATTGTGGTTTTTAATGTGTTTTATATAATTTTATATAATAGCAGTTCGAAAGCAAGAAATTGCAAGTAGATAAATAGGTACCACTTCGGTGGGAAGGTAACAGCGTTCCGTGCGCCTTGGTGTTTAGTCATGCCGGCCACATGACCACGGAAACGTCTTCGGACAGCGCTGGCTCTTCGGCTTTGAAACGGAGATGAGCACCGCAACCCTAGAGTCGGATTCGACTGGCTTTCGAGCAAGGGAACCTTTACGTTTATATATAATTGTTATCTTATTTATATTGTGAGCCTCCTTCAGTTCCGCAGAATAGAAAGGCAGCTAATAAATGTTTTAAATAAATAGATAAAAGATATATTTTCCTTGCATTTTAAACTGTAATTTTGGCTGTGTGTTGAGAGTGGAAATGGCTAAATATAAGTTTCTTAAATTCAATTTAAGTTGCATTCTGTAAATGGTAGGTACATATTTCTTGGTTGCTGTTGGAAATCTTCCCTCCTTCTGGGGCTGATTCAAGCTGACCTGATCTGCCCTTTCATGCACAGCCTGGCCTGTGCAATCGTGCACCTGGGCAGATGGGAGAGCATCCATACAGGATGTAAGCTTCCCCTTTCCTTCCATACCAACTCACAGCAAAGCACATTTAGTATATGGCAAGAAATAATTCTGGTGGCTGGGAGGGTGTTTTTATCTATCCATCTGGGATAGTCCTGCCTTGTCATGGAGAGCTGGACTTGATGGCTTTCCAGACCTTTCGAATTCTGTGAGTAGGAAATTAAGCAGGGCTGATAACTGCACCATTCAGAGAGAAAAAAAAGGGTCACTGGATGTAGAACTAAGAAAAGCTGTACTTTCATCTACCAGGAAGTTAGGTCAATTATTTGCTGATAAAATACGCAAATGAAGTCCATTCCTGTCCCTGGACTCAAGCTTGTAACCCTTGGCTAAGCTATAAGTATGTTGCACTGCTTGGAGTCAGTGTTTGCAGTATTATCGAGTTCAATCTATCTATCTATATAAAATATATATGGAAAATTGCCCGGAAAGCCCAACATGGTGATATCTAATGCATCAGAACTGGGAAACTACTTAAAGAGTATTGTGTTGGTGCTGTAAGATTGTATGCATGTAGCCCAATTTAAATAAGGTGCCTGGGATGTTCAAAGACACATGGGTGAACTCTTGGTGTCCCATTTAAATTGGGCCTAATAGTCTTTACTAACAATCTCATGTGGATTGAAGTTACAATAATTTAAAAGGCTTCGGTAAGCTGATTCTTTTGCCCCCATTGATTTAAGTGCTTGGAGCAGGTTTCTGTGTAGATTATGGTTCTTGCGCATGTTACTATACAAAAATAGGAGGCAAGCATTGGGCTAACACTCTTAAACATCTTGGGTATACTTTCTTTTTAAAGAAAAAATCAGTTTCTCACCCTTATGGAGGAGCAATTTGAAAGGGTTGATGAAGTTGCTACTTTAGGTCAGTAAATCATAATGGGCCTCCACAGGGCCAGCATTGGGGAGGGCTAGTAATTGTTCTTTACATTTGGGGGGAACATTATTAATTCTCCTGAAAGTTCTTGGAGTTCATTATGTACATATCATAAGATGTATCAGGCTACATGGGACCAGGGTTTCTGTTTTTTTCAAGCAGAGGCTTTAGTTTCCCAGCCAGCAGAAACAATCCCCAAAATGCCTCAGCTGGAAGCATTCTATAATGTTTTCTAGAGCCTTTTTCACCCATAGAGTACTTTCTGCTCAGATTTGTATATCCTGCCTTCCATTTCCGCATTAGTGATTCCAGAATATGCACTTTATATAGCCCACTTAAAAATGAAAATCTATATATCTAATAGCCAAGTTGCCCCCTCCGTGCGGATCGCTAAATCAGCACGGAGGGGGCAGCTGGGGGGCTGGGGGAGGTTTGTGCACACGTGGGCCAGTCCCCACGTGTGCACAAAAATACAAAAAGTTTAAAAAAATTTCGGGGGGATGTTTAAATCCCCCCGAAAGTGCAAGACCGTCTCCTGCGCATGCGCAGGAGACGCTCTGCAACGCCGCCGCCGCTGCCGCCGCCTCGGACCAGCCGGCGGGCTGGCGGGCGACGGGGGGGAGGAAGCCGGGCCTCGCCGCCACC